>NW_006160115.1:790095-812630 GCF_000334495.1 Tupaia belangeri chinensis | reverse complement strand
CCTCCTCTGTTTTTCTGGTGAGCGCACACGCCCTATAAAAAAAAAAAAAAAACAAAAAAAAAACTCTCCAAAAAAAAAAAAAAAAAGAATATTCCATGAAAGCAGTATTTGAATTTGGTATTGATACCACTCCTAAAAACAATCGAAGTTGAGTATAACAGAACTCAGAAGCAAGTATCATACTTTCAACCTTTTTATAGGTTTTTGTCACGGAGCACGTGTGCTCACCAGAGTGACAGAGGGAGACAGGAAGATGGAAACTGAGAAGTCATCCTCCAAGAGGGATTACCATGCTACAATCCATTCTCTCCTCTAGAGATTTTGCCAGTGGGCACATGTCAGGTATCATACTTAATCAGTGTTAAATCATCAGAAATTCCTTCTCTCACCACAGCTCACAATAGTACAAATAAACTAGCAATCTCAGGACAATACAGGAAGTTGTTGACATTTTCTTTTGCTAAGAATTTAACGCTGCCATTAACAAAATAAAGACACTTGAAATGGCCATTTGACTTGGGAGGTGACAATGAGTTAAAAGTGCACACATTTGTAGCCATTTTTAAGCATGGAAATGTTTCTTCAGGATGTTTCATCAATACACATGTGTGTAACTGTTAAAAGCCAGGTGTCCTAGGGTCAGCCTCACCTCCACTACCATATTCAAAAATTTATAATAATCCAAAACTAACATCTTTGAAAAATAATCTTTTTTTTTCCAGATAATTCTCAAGTGGTGAATCAGGGGCTGACATAGTCATTCACACATCCAAAGTTTCCAAAAATATTTTTCAGATATCACTCAGGCTCCCCCATACTTCACACTTATGTGTGAAATTTAACAGCAGCTGTTAAAATGCTCTCCCCCTCACTTCTGATTTCTTTGCTAAAGCTATGCTGATGTTTTCCTGCCCTCTCTCTGTACCCTTGGGCTCAGGCTCTGAAAAGTGAGCCTCTCTGCCTTTCACTGAGTCTGGAGACTGTTCTTGCTCCTGCTTAGGATTCTGTCATGAGTATATCTGGTCTGGAAATTCATAAAGCACCTTTCCACACATGAATTTTCCCTGAAGAAAACTGTCTGTTGTAAAATTTTCTTTCCAGACCCTTGGGTTAGAAGGTGATAAAAGACAACAGAACTTTATTACTCGGTTTGCTTCTAAGTAATAACCCATCTCTCTTCTTTTCCTTCTCCTATCTGATCCCTGGGAACAGGAAGATGTGACTCAGTCAGAGACAACCTCTCAACATTCCTTGAAGCTGCTGTTCTGTTGCTGTTCCAAGGTTCTCTGTCTCCTACATATCTTATCTCTCTGCCTGCTCTAGAAGTGACAATATTGTTTTATTTAATTGAGTCCAACATGCCATTTCTGGAAATTCTAATTTCTTTGCCCCCTTTGGAAAAGCAGACAGCACCAAGGACCAGAATAAAAGCCCCATGTCTGGGGTCTGACTTCCACTGCAGAGCAGGGTGAAGCCCTGAATGAACCAGAGTATTCCAGTCACCAACTCTCTTCTTCTGTCCAGGAAGAACTTGAATTTTAAAGCAATCAGATAGCTAGGCATTTATCTTAAAAGCTAATTTCTATATTGTGCCTTTATGATCTAACTTGTTCATTGTGCTCCATTCAGGGAAGGAATGTACTGTACAAATTTAATTTTCAAAAAGATATATCTGGTTCTTGACAGTACGTTCTCCACAAAGTACAATCACAGCCTAAGGACGGCTTCCAGTGTCTTTCTTCTGTGGATGATATTTCAAGGATCATCAACAATATTACCAGATCGCTGCCCCAACTCACCTTCCTTGTATGACTGTCAGCAAATAATCTAATTCCACTGATGTCCTTTTACATAGATGAGGGCTACCCATTTGGAACTTAATCACTCGCCCCATGGCCTAAAACTCATGCCAGGCACATGTGCATGTGTGCCCAAAATCCCAAGAGGAGAATAGAGAAGAAGGGATTGATCGTTGTGTGGCTATCCCCCTTTGGACGGGGAGAGGTGATTTCTCGCTTTCTGTCTCTCTAGCCAGCACACGCTCCTTATAGCAAAAATCTCTCTTTATAAAGAAATTATTATTTTAGCAGTAAAGTTAGTATGTTTTTGAAGTTTATAGAGGACCTTGATTAACTATTCTTAAGCATTTCCACCAGTTGGAGAAGACTGCATCTTCCTGTTCAGAACAGGGAGGACATACCCACACGTCTCAGATGCTTGGCTCATGTTTGCATCCATGTGGCCTTAAGCTGGAGTAAAAATGGCAGCTTTCTGTCTTTTAAAAACTTTAAATAGCACGCCCTGATCATTTTAAAGTTACTTGCCATGACACAGTTAATCTGTAGTGTGTTTTATCAATTTTCATTAAGTACCCTTTAAGCATTTTAAGCATACCTATGTAATGGAGAAATTATTCATCATCCTTATCTCATTATCAGGAAGGTTTTAACATTATCTCTCCCAAAATGTCTTCCGACATGATATTTCATTGTGCTTCACTGATCTTTTTCTAGGAAAAGGGGAAAAAGGCAGATTTCGGATTGCGGAAATGTTTGCTTTTCTTAATGGGGTTCCATGCAAAGAGTATAAATCATTATTTTGGAAAGTGATGAGTTAATAGAGGTAACAGTGGTGGTAGTTGTAGTAAAAATAACAGTAGCAGACTCTAAATAAATTTAGGAGTACTTCTCAATTACATTTTAGCTTCATTTACCATGCAGTACAAATAACCAGGAAATAGTCTTAACTGTTGTAAATATCCTGGACTGTGCCCTATTACACAGCGAAATGGAAGATAGATTATTTCTTTGCTCTCCCTCTCACTTTCTCTCCCCCTACTTCCTTCTCTTTCTCTTCCTCCCTCCTTCCAGTTCCTCTCTTTCTCTCTCCCTTCCACTTTATTAGGGGCATTAGCACAAAAAACTTCCTCTTTACAGAAGAAAATAGTAGTACATTCACTCTCTATTGCCTAATTGATTTTATTTCACCATTCAGATTAACATGCAATATTAACACTTGGATTTGGTAGAAGAATTCCAAAAGCTTTAGCAATAGGCGAAACTGTTAAACATCTGCCTGATAAACAAGAAAAATACATTCTAGAAACTCACATAAGCTCTGATAAACAAGAAAAATACATTCTAGAAACTTTAACATAAAACAGGATCACAGGTCACTCTCTGAGAAAATGAAACAAAATGTTCCCTTTTCTTAATCTAGCTGAGCATTACTACATGTTCACTTCATACTAGATAAGGAGACAGCTGGAATTGCACTTCCCTGGAAGCATAATACACTTTCTTTTAAAGGGAAGCAATTGGAGTTTGAGACTTTTGATTAGGTCAGCACATCTGTAATCAAAGCTAAGCTCCTGCTGCATGGGATTTCCATTGCATGATGATAGTTTACAGATCAGAAGTTCTGTACAGGGTTTTGAAAAAGATGGATAAAAGAGATAGTGGAAATGTGAGTGGTTTGGAGTCTAACCCTGGCTCCTGGGCACTCTATGCTACTCAGCTGACTCAAAGGATACAACGAGCTAAACATGGCCAGAAACGGGGGGCAAAGAAGGAGTATTAGAATTTTTATGAATTCCTCATTCAGTGGGGCAACTCCTTGAAATGATCTTATTGGGTAACATAGGTTAGATGAAGCCAGCAGGTGTACTGAGAAGGTTTCTGGGTCAGACACAACAGATTTTGAGTTCAGCTCCTTCTTTTTCAAGTGGAGGTCCTGGACAATTCGGTTTTTAAACTCTCTGAGTTCTAGTGTCTTCTGTGGAAAAGGTAGATAATCCCAGAAGTACATATCGTTCTTATGACTATTACATGGGCAAATATATTAATGTATACCTAGCATTGCACTTGGCATTTGGTAACTGTTGGCTTAGTTTTTAATTTTACTTGCTAGTGAGATTCTCTAGACAGAGCCATACAACTAGGCATTTTTTTTCCATTTTTTATTATTTATTGAATTTTTAAATTTTTATTATATTTTATATCACATTTAATCACATATATCTTTACAGCGTATAACATTTCTTTTTCCAGCACAATTACCACACATATCAGTTAAGACAAAGCATTTTGACATCCCACGCAATTAGTATATATTTGTGGGCTCTGATTAGGTTGTCTAGTTTTTTTCATGTTATTTTAACACATTTTTTAGGTCATTGTAAACTAGTAGCTTCCTGGAAGTTTGATTCTCTGAGGACACACATTTATTGAAAGGGGACAGAGAATGGAGTGGCAGAATGTGCTGAGCATAGGCTCTGTGCCTGGGGTGGCTTCTCATTATCAGGGGACAATGGAAGCAGGAGGCCAACAGGTGTCTGTGCCATTTGGCTATTCTTCCAGAGAGCTGCCCTCTCTTCTTCCCTCAAATCCTTCATCTCTCCTGACCGTTTTAGCAGGGTTGAAAGCAGGGAGTCCCCTATGGAGGTAGCCCTGCATAGGGCTCTTTTTCCCTTCTTGCCTCTCTGCTTCCCTTTGGCAAGGCTTTCAACTCCCACCAACAGTTCAGGTACTGGTCCTGATTGGCTAAGGAGGCACACCGGACCCTGCTTACCCAGTAGTAAATAACTGAAGTTGGAAAATCATCCTTTCCTCTTTATCATTAAAAATCACTCCTCTTGTGTCGGTCTAATCTTAATGATTTTGCCAAGATACCTTCCAGCAGGAACTGGAAGCAATGAGTCAGGCTGCTGTACCATGATTCTGGACCCTGCATTTCCCACAGGTTCACATTGAGCAAGTATCTAGGACTTTAGCTCCTACTCCTTGTATCCAGTACACGTGTGTCCCAGAGATAACACATTTATAGAAAGCTTCCTATTTGCAATGACCTCAAAAAGTGCACTTTTAGAAACAGTATCAAGATATCTTTGGAATAGATATCTGATAACTAGACAACCTAATCAGAGTCCAAAAATATTCAGTCATTAGAGAATAATAACAACTTTCTTAAAGAGTGCTGTGAGAACAAAAGGTGGTAATACAAAGAACTTACAGATGGCTGGCACTTAACGACAACTCCAAGCTGTAGCTTTTGTTGCTATTGCTGCTGTAGAGTGGTTCCAGTACTGTGGGATCACTCTGGCCCAGACAGTCTTTCTAACATGTACTACGTCATATTCTGTGAATCCATAAACTACATCAGGACTCACTGGCCTCTCTCTGCTGCATGCGAACGAGACTCACTGATTGTGAAACTCATGGGTTATATACTCAATACCTAACTTATTTCCTCGGGAAGAAGGGACATTGTGTTAGTTTCTTCTGTAAACACTATTTAACTTCTCTCTCCTGTATCATCAGCTCTCTTTACTCATCGTCCCATGGAGGCCTTTACTTGTCTTTTCAGAATAGTTTGTAGTTTCCTGGTAATTTAATGTTATTTGTAGAGGTGACGGTGGGCTCAGGTTTCTAATTTTTATCCCATAAAATAAAACTTAGTGTCATGATATTCTGTAAGTAAAATATCAATAAAATGAAAGTAAAGAGGGTATTGTCTTTTTGATCAGCTAATAGTCAGTTACAAGTAGAAAGGAAAGGAAACCTCATTCACCTCCTTTTGTCTCATGCACTCCAGTACACAATTCCTGTCCGTGAATAATTTAAGTTCTAAAAGGATATTCCCACAGATCAAGAGCAACATTATGAGTTTTTTAAATAAATGTGCACATCTTGAATTTAATATAGAAGTGATTCCAGAAATTTTGTCCTTGTAATTTTTAAGCATTAAAGCATGTTACCTTTTTTGAAGTGCTGATGTTGGATAACGATAGTTTTGTTTTGAAGGTCCTTACTTGAAAAAATACTTAGTTACAGGACCAGCAGTTAGCATAATGGCTATGTCGCTGGACTCCCATGTATCCGACCGTGGTTCGAGTCCTGGACCCAGTGGCTTAAACTCATGCTGGAGGTGTATGCGTGCGTGCCCAAGATCTTGAGAGGAGAATGGAGAAGAAGGAATTGTGACATGGTCATCCCCCCTGGGGGGTGATTTCTCGCTTTCTGTCTCTCTGTCTCTCTCTGTCTGTCTGGTGAATGCATGTGCCCTATAGCAAAAACCTCTCCAAAAAAAGAAAAAAAAATATTAGTTAGTAGCATTATATTATTTTCTCCAAAGTTTATTTTTGAAAGTTTTCTTGCCTACTATATATACAAACTGAATATAATATCTGCCTTTAACATTACATAAATTAGATCAAAATTAAAATAAAAATTAGCAGATGGAATCTAGGATACTCTTATCTTAAATTTCCTGGAATCTTTCTTCTTTTTTTTAATAAAACTTCTCTCTACAAAACACTCTATTTAAATTATCATACGTTCAATGTACTCAACAGAAAAAAAGAGAGAGAGAGATGGTACCAACGGAAGTCTGTGCAAAGTGCCAAGGGAATATGGAGAAACAGGCAGTACAAAGTAGACAATCTTTCTTCAAAATTTGCAAGTAGAAGATATCAACAAAATATGATTTTAAGACAGTCTCAGAGAAAATCCCAGAAGTTAGACTTAGCACAGTGTCATTTTTAAGAAAAAAAAAAAAAAAAAGGAAAGAGAAGAAAAGGAAAAGAAAAGCTAAAGAATGCTCTGTTCTGTTGCCTACTTTGCTACGTAGGAACTCAGATGAGTCTAAAGAGTCACTGCAATTAAAAGATGGGCAAATGAGCTGAACGGACAACTCTCCAAGGAAGACATGTGAACAGCCAAAAAGTATATGAAAAAATGTTCAGCATCCCTTACCATAAGGGAAATGCAAATCAAAACTATAATGATATACCATCTAATCCCAATCAATGGCTAAGATAAAAACCTCTCCAAAAAAAGAAAAAAAAAATATTAGTTAGTAGCATTATATTATTTTCTCCAAAGTTTATTTTTGAAAGTTTTCTTGCCTACTATATATACAAACTGAATATAATATCTGCCTTTAACATTACATAAATTAGATCAAAATTAAAATAAAAATTAGCAGATGGAATCTAGGATACTCTTATCTTAAATTTCCTGGAATCTTTCTTCTTTTTTTTAATAAAACTTCTCTCTACAAAACACTCTATTTAAATTATCATACGTTCAATGTACTCAACAGAAAAAAAGAGAGAGAGAGATGGTACCAACGGAAGTCTGTGCAAAGTGCCAAGGGAATATGGAGAAACAGGCAGTACAAAGTAGACAATCTTTCTTCAAAATTTGCAAGTAGAAGATATCAACAAAATATGATTTTAAGACAGTCTCAGAGAAAATCCCAGAAGTTAGACTTAGCACAGTGTCATTTTTAAGAAAAAAAAAAAAAAAAAGGAAAGAGAAGAAAAGGAAAAGAAAAGCTAAAGAATGCTCTGTTCTGTTGCCTACTTTGCTACGTAGGAACTCAGATGAGTCTAAAGAGTCACTGCAATTAAAAGATGGGCAAATGAGCTGAACGGACAACTCTCCAAGGAAGACATGTGAACAGCCAAAAAGTATATGAAAAAATGTTCAGCATCCCTTACCATAAGGGAAATGCAAATCAAAACTATAATGATATACCATCTAATCCCAATCAATGGCTAAGATTTAAAAAGTAAAGAATTATAAGCGCTGGTGAGACTGTGGTGAAAAGGGAACTCTCCTACACCATAGGTGGAAATGTAAATTAATGCAGCCACTGCAGAGAACAATATGGAGGTTCCTCAAATACCTACAAATAGAACTATCATTTGATCCAGCAATCCCACTTCCGGTTATCTACCCCAAGGATAAAGATATATCCAGTTGGAAAAAAACACTTCTGGGTATCTTCCCAAAGGATAGATGTACACTGAATTGTTTCCATAAATTGCACATGCATGTTTATTGTGGCATTATTCACAATTGCTAAGACATGGAATAAACCCAAATGTCCAAAGAACAGATGAATAGGTTGAAAAAGTTTGGCACATATACACTATAGAATACTATTCAGCCATAAAAAATAATGACACCCTGGTATTTAATAGAAAATGGATGAATATGGAAGATTTACTGCTCAATGAGTCAAGCCAGACTATGAAAGAGAGGAATTACATGTCCCCATTTAATAAATACCAAATGTCTGCACTCTATGGAAGAAACTAAAGATTAGAAGGCATATAAACATGGAAAACAACTGTGGATACCAGAGACTATATTGGAGGAGGGCAGGAAATGGGGGGAGGGGAGAGAACTAAGGGAAAAAAAAGAAGCAAGACATTCAATGGACAAATAAATGGAAAAGTATCTGTTGGGGACAATGTGTATGGTAATTTCTTTGACTGAACTAACAGAGTATATTCATGCTGGGAAAAGTCATTTTCAATGTAAAGATATACAGTCACTGGGGCCCCCTCCAGGGCCCCGCGGCCGGGTCTCCGCCCCGCGTGCCCCGCGCCATTCGGCTGGCCCCCGGCACTGGATGTCTCGGCTTGCGCCTGCGAGTATGCTCTTTCTACTCACTGGGGTTTATGCCTAAAGTCAGACTTGAGTTCATGTATAGGTATGTGTCAGCTGTGATAACTATTGGATATATTTAGACTAATTAAGTTCACTGGCAGATCATTTGAATGGGGAGGGGGGAGGCATGGAGGGCAACCATGGATGCCAGGGACAATGTGGGAGGAGGATGGGTCATAGCAGAGGGATGGGGATGGGGAATCTAGGATGGCAAAACAAAAGGCAAGGTATGTAGGACATAAGAATTGGGAAATTATTTGCTGAGAACATGTATGTTGATGTGCTTGATTGAGCCAATGCACAGTGTATTTTGGATGGAAAATTCATTTGTGTGTTGTGATGGGAAAAAAAAGAAAAATAAATTATAATAAAAAATAAATTATAAAAAAAAAGATATACAGTCACTGAATGTAAAAATAAGAAAAATAAAGTAAATAGCTTTACCTTTCACATCTTAGTGAATCCTGTGGACATTTAACACAGAACATCAAGAGTAGTAGGACTTATCTTTAAAATGTTTCTACGATTGAGATCTATCTCCCCATCCTCATTGCCAGCATCCTAGCCCAACTTATCATTATCTTTTACCTGAGCTACCTGAGCAGTAACCTTCCAACTCTTCCTTCTGTTTCCTAATAAGACTGTACTAGCAAAAGTTCTATCATTGATGGCTTCTAGTTTCACTTAGAATAAAATCCCCACCTACTTTCCCAACCCCATATGAGTCACTTTCCCCAGTAGCTCCTTATATCCCAGCTCTATCAACCTCCCACTTTGAGGTCATTTTACTTGCTGTTCTTGTTGCCTGAATTGCTTGCTTTGGTTCATAAGGGCTGGATCTTCTTCATCCTTCGGAAGGCTACCCTGGTCATCTTTTATGGAGTACTCTGTCTTCTTTGCTGTGGCTTCATTAGCACATCATCCTGTTTATTTCCTTTGTAACACTTTATACCCTATCAAGGTTTGATTTTTCATTGCCTGTATGTATGTTCCATGAAGGCTGAGAATAACTTTTTTCATTTAAGATCACATTTGTTTTCTTGGATATAGAAGATTTGTTGACAAATAATAGATTTGCAAGTAATAAATATCATTGCAAAGATCTATAATAGAGGGGTATTTCAAAGAAGTCTGTGGAAATGATGAGATTAAAGAACAAGTTTATTTTGGTGCAAAAATAAAGCTAAAACCCACGAACAGCATTTTTATAACAGTTTTTCATGAACGTTTTGAAGACTCTTCATACGTTCCACTCTGGAGATTTTAATACCACACAGTACAAATTGGACCTCGGTGAGACCAGCTATGTAGGTCCTATGGTGGAAAATTGGAATCCTTAATGACTAATAGATTTTCCACACCATTTTAGAATTTTACTGTGGCTTCATAGTGAGAAGTGAAGAGATCATTGATCTTGGAAAAAAATGTTTGACTGAGCATACTTTGATAAGAAACAAATATTTATGGTGAAGTTTGACATTACCATGACAACATGGACACCAGAAAAATAAAATTAGAATTAATGTAAGCACATTGCTTAGAAGAACCTAGACATAGGACCATGAAGTGTCTAAGTATAGTGCAGTTTCCATTCTTAGGCAACATGTTTCAATTCACCAATTACATTAGATTGGTGAGCTGGAGGTCTAGGATCTGTATTTTCTGTGTGTCTGGTGAGCAAAGGGGTGGTAGGTATGAACATTCTGCCCAGATCTGTTGAGGCCTTTCTTAGAGGAGCTGTTCCAGCCTTGTGAGGAGGCTTTCTACTCTTCAGAAAGCTCCATATCAGTTAAGGAGGTGGAGAGGTACTGTAGAAATGGGTATAAATTAGATATGAAAAGATAAATAACAAAAAATGAGAGTAATTTTTTTTAATTACACGTAATCACACCAGAATGCACTTTGTGAGTCTGTGTGATGAATTTGAAAACATGAATGAAGCAAATGATTCTAGGCCTTTCTAGTAGAGCCCAAATACTAAAATTTTATTGAGATAACTTAATAGACCAATATCCTGAGAGAATGTGAAATTTTATCCTTCTACATGTTATCATTACAGTTAATTTAAGGAACGATTTTTTTTTACGAAATGGAAATTCCTTCATTTTGAGAAATTCATTCAGAATACAGGGGGAAAGTGTGATAAAATTATTTTTCTTGTGAAAACAAATTAGCAGATATGAAAACCAAAGGCAGGAAGCACTTGAAAATGTAAGAAACCTATAGATAAAATAGACAAATTTAATATGAGAACATTAAAACAAAATACTATACATTAGAAATGTATTATTAAAAGATGAATATATCAAAATATATCAACAAGGTACAATTCACTTCAGGCAATAGTAATTTAATATTTTAAAATATATTAGTTAGAACCAATATTAATACGTTGGAAAAAAACACATATGACCACTTCACAGTTGCCAAAAAGGCTTTGATAATATTTATCATCCATTCTTAAGAAAGGAAAACTAAAGGATCAAAACTTGGTAAAATCATATCTGAAAGCAGAGTTCAATATTATGCTTAATAGTACCCCCGTTAGATAAGAGCCAAGTGAGGAATACCTGAAACTATGGCTATGATGTGGCATATTTTTGGAAATACTAACTGGAAAAATCAGATAAAGCAAGGTATAAAGTAAATTATAAAATATTGTGAAAATAGGCACAATTCTATTTTCAATTTTTACTTTTTGATGATACATGTATTCATTTCCTATGTAATCAAGTTCACTGTTGCCAGGATCAATAATCAAAATATTAGAGCAAAACATAGTTAGCTCTGAACCTCAA
Organism: Tupaia belangeri chinensis; assembly: GCF_000334495.1. Taxonomy (NCBI): domain Eukaryota; kingdom Metazoa; phylum Chordata; class Mammalia; order Scandentia; family Tupaiidae; genus Tupaia; species Tupaia belangeri. The sequence continues at coordinate 801,373 of NW_006160115.1, read as the reverse complement.
AAACTTGCAGTTTAATGAGAAGAGAATCATCCATCAGAAAAAAGACAAGGGCAGATCACAACTGTGGTGAATGCTGTAAAGAAATAATGGAAAACCAGCAGTCAACAGAATGATAGGGGAATTCTGAGATCTGATCATGAAACCAGTGAACAAAGGGAAAACAGAGAAGAAGAACAGCAGTGCTGAGTTAATTACCACCTGTCCACTCCTCACATCCTTCCAGGCTTGTGGGAAACTAAGGAAATGGGGAGAAAAGAGATAGGAGAGAAAATGAGTAATGAGGGGAAGAAACATCATCATAGTAGTATCGGAAGCAAAGGAAGGCACTCTGGGTGCCTCTGACTAAGCCAACCACACTCATTCATGGACAATAGTAACGAACACGTTCTCTGCAAAAGTCACTTAGGCACTGTTTTGGAAGATGAGGTCTCTGAGCTTCCAAGTAAGACACATCAGATACACAGCATAGTAAACATGTGCCTTAAACACCCAGGATTTCCGCACCTCAGATTCTTTATCTTGCAAGTTTAGTTTGTGGACCCACTGAGATAATCAACATTTAGAAAATAAAGCAAAGACAAAGAAAAAGACTGCGGAGCAAATTATCTTAGAAAAGATCTTGGGAACATGCATGAGAGTCATCTTCCACTTCTCACAGAAGCTATGGCAGATAGAAAAAGCAAGGTGGGCGGGGAGATGTTATCAAGTAACTTTTAGAATAATAAATGTTTAATATTCTTACGTTATTAACATAACCAAAACGTATAGATAATGATCTCCAGCATAAGAAAAGACAGAGATAAATTACTGTGGCATTTCAGAAGAGCGAGGGATGCTTGTCTCTGAAAAGGGTCATAAAAATTTCCTCCATCATCTACCATGTAATTAGCTCTGAAGCCTGGGAAGGACAGGAATCCTCAGATTAACCCTCTGATCCTCTTAATCAGGGCTCTTCACACTCCATTGTTTGAGGTGAATTTGACTAAACTGATCAAGTGGGATTGCCGGAAATGTTTTTGAATAATTTTTGTTAATTTTGGAAGTGCTGATCTTTTCTATCTTACAATATCTATTGTAGTTAATTAAATATGTGTGTGTGTGTGTGTGTGTGTGTTCTGCTTGATAATCTTATAGTTCTTCAGCATTTTTATTCTAAGAATGAACTCTTTAAACATGTATTTATTATAAAGAAAATAGAGATGTTATGGATTGTGGAGAATTTAATATTTTTATTGATGCCAATATATATAGTAAATTTTTTCTTTCGTTCTTCTTTCTTTTCTCTTTCTTTCATTTCTCTTATGTTTTTACTGAATTACTTGCATAACCAATGTCTTAAATATGTGGCATTGTAGTCTAGAAGCCTTATCTTTCCAAATTTAACTAGAACGAACCAGCAAATGCTCTAACTACTTCTCCCCCAACCTGCAGTTAATTCTTCCACATGCAGGAACTATTTACATTTTAAAGAGAAAATAAGTGAGTCTCTATAATGTTAGAAAATAATAAAGTCCTTTCCTTTTATTTCCTTTAGCACCAAGAAATGCCCTCGGTACTGGTGGATTCCTTCCCTTGTTCCTGTCATGGGGATGATGTTGTGGAATCCAAGTTTTTGTACCTATATTCACGTTTAGGTGGGTACACAGGGACTGCAGGCAGATTCATACACGGGTTGCCCGAAATTAACAATTTCCTCTTCTGTAATGGTCACAAGCATATGGATAGTTGCACTTTAATGCAGAATGCATAGTTAATGCATCCTGAAGGCCACAGTGTCAAATCATTTTAACACCCTTTTATATAAAAAGCAATAGAAGGACAATTCAGGGGCTTTATTAGATTAATGACCAAGCCTGTAACATCTCTGGTAAGCTAACTTTATCATTGTTATTCAGTTCTCTTTCAGAATGTTTGAACCTATGATTAAAAAAAAACAGAAACAGAAACTAGAACACATTCTCTAGAGATCTCAAATATATGCTAATTATGCATGACCTAGAGGTAACTGTCACAGACAAAATTTTGGCATCTCATTTGTTACTCTGTTTAACCTTCAATAGAAAAATGTAAATAAGTAGAAAAAGGAAAGGGGAATATCCTTCTACTGTATGGAAGTCTACTTCGTCTTAGTTCTTTAAAAACCCACTCACATTTTATTTTCCCACCTACTGCACAAAAGGGCTCGGGGATCAAATGTCTAATGCTGTTAAATAAATTTCATTAGAGGATCCAGATGGTGGTGCAGCAGTAAAGCGCTATGCTCTGTGAGGGCGATTCACACCGGAAGGTTCTGAGTTTGCGTCTGGAGATCTACCTGAATGTGTTAGGCATGTGCATGCCCATGATTCCGTGCTAGCTGAAGCCAGGGCTGGCATTCTGATCCTGTTGGGGCTTCTGTGTTGTTTCTCTGTGTCCCTGTCTCTTTCTTTCTGATTTTCTTGCTCATGGAGAAACTAAATAAATGAGCATAATAAATAAATAAATTATGTTAGGAAAAATCCTGTATAAAAGAATGCAGTTTATAAGTAAATAAGATTTTACTTGCTTTATGGCGACCCTGTAGCTATTCAGAAATGTCCAATATATCTAGACATTAAGAGTGAAGTTTGGAGTAATTACGTCAACTTTAAGAAAATGTAGCCACATAGTGGCGTAGTTGTTAAGGCACTGGACTCCTACATGATCGACTATAGTTCGAGTCCCGGACCCAAAGGCTTGAAACTCATACCAGGCACATGTGCGTGTATGCCCAGAGTCCTGAGAGAATGGAGAAGAAGGGATTGTGGCATAGCCATCTCCACTCAGGCAGGGGGGTGGGGGAGGGGGGTCTCATTTTCTATCTCTCTGTCTCTCTGTCTTTGGCGGTTCTCATTTTCTATCTCTCTGTCTCTCTGTCTCTTCAGCGAGCGCATGTACCTTAAAGCAAAAATCTCTCAAAAAAAATGTAGCCACATAAAATACTCTTTATCTAATATTTTAATTGGGTTTTCTGTGAAATCTATCATTTTCCTTCCTCCATTTGCTTTCCCATCCCACCACAAATACACTCTGCATGAAATTTTAAATGAGATGTACGGAAAGAATAAAAATTGTTTTAATTTTTTTTTTAGGGGAGAGGAGGAAAAGTTCTATACTTTCATAGAATCAGTTCTATGATAGTGAATTATTCATATTAGTAGAGTCTGGTATTATTACCTGCTAACTGAAATAACCAAATTTCATCACGAGGGGAAATTTATACCAGAGGATTTTACTTCCTACTATCATCTCCCTCCATCTAACAAAAGTTGAGGGTCCACCCAGAACAGGGAGTATGTTCTAAATGCTAAGAATGACTCATCACTAAACCTCAGCAAACAGTTTTGTGTATGTTCTGGTAGGTATGAAATCCTGTGAATGGGCCTCCATTTCTTTGGGAACTACTTCTATTAAATCTCCTCTGGGAAAATGAGGATGAAGGAAAAGGGATATTGATACTGATCTACCCAATGATACCAGTCCTGGTCCCCTTAAAGGCATATTTAAGTTGTGTATATCGAAGCATTTCACTTTCTTAATATGAGTCTGTGACAGAGTATAGGAAAAGAAATACAACTCCTAAATCATTTTCATAAATCAGGTAAAACATTGATCTGAAAACCTCTTGGAAATTGTACTCAAGAAATTTCACATTAATCTCACTTACTAACATCAATACAGAAGAACCTTAAACAAAATGTTCTCACACAAAATCCAACAGTCCACCAGACATCATTGTAAGCTGGACTTGTTATTTAAAAAAACAAAAACAGGAACCACAATATCCTTGCCACTATTATCCAGAAAACCTTCTCCAATAGTAGATTTGATTTAAATAAATTGTTGTCCATGTAGCTGTCAATTTCTTTAAAGAATTAATGACTAAGAATGTAGGTAAACTGACTATTTCTTAATACAATACCTGTATTTACTTATAAAATGTGAAACCTGAGCATTATGTGAAAGGTGCCCACACCTAGAAGTTTGCTCACCATATTCTATCAGTCTTATGCTCCCCTTTTTCTATTTTTAAATCCAATTTAAAATCTAAAGCATATGGTAAACCTGTTTAGGAAAAAACTGCCTCTGAATCCACTTTAGAAACAGCTCTCAATTCTGCTTCCTCTGATATTTATCCCTTTTTTCCTAAATGATATTTTCTCTTTTTAAAAAGACTTTACTTGTTTCTTCCATGAGTGAGAGAGATGGCCAGAAATAGAGAGACAAATAGAGACACAGCAAGCCCAACAAGGTCTCAAGGCTGCAATTCAAACCCAGGCTTCAACTAGCCCCAGAACATGGGCACACTCGTGCCCAGAGTGCTAAGGGAAGTATCCAGACTTGAACTGAGAACCTTCCTGTGTGGAAGAGCCTTACAGAGACACTCTCTCTGTGCCACTGTCCAGCCTCTTCTAAATTATATTTCCTTGCTGTGATTACTTTGATTTGCCAACTTTATATACCAGCCTTGCCATCTTATTATAAAATATCACAATTTAGTTTACTTATCTCAACCTAATATCACTCTTCATCATTCTTGTAATATTGTGAAATATGTTTTTTAAATTAATATATATATTGCTTAAGTTTTACCCTCATGAACTCTCCTGACAACTGAGCGAAATGCTGTACTGTGTAATTTTTTCATTGTTGAGTAACTACTATTTTTTTTTCCTTGCCTACTATCTCACTCCTGGTGGCCTGCATTCCTTTGAGTAAGAGCCTCATGTTATGCACCCATGCCAGTTTCAGTGGACACATCTTGATGTTCTTATCACGATTATTGAAATCTCTATGTTCTCAGCAAGACCAGTTCTTACTAGTGTGTGCTAAATCCCATAAATGTCACTATTTGCAGCTTTGAAATAAGGGAAGAAATAATTGCATGAACTTTTAATATTGTGCTAGAGCATTTCCGACCATTCAACTCTCCGTGGACATGTTACTTTGTCTGTCTAACAACTGAGTAGAGCTGAGAAATTTTACAATCCTATAAAGTTAAAATTAACTTGTTGAAAACTCATTAGAAAACTGATTAGGTGCAATGATTTCTTTTTTAATCTTTCCTTTCTCTTTTTTTCTTCTTACTAAATCATTCTATTCAATAGACTAGCATCTTAAAAATAAATAAGTGAACCTCTCCTGACTCCACTTCAGCCTTTAACTGCCATTCCATTTTCCTGCTCCTTTTTTCAGAAAACTTCCTCAAAATAAGCACATATTCTGGCTACCTTCAAATTATCATCCTACTCTACCTTGAACTACTCAGATGAGCCATTCCCCAAAAATACAAACAGAATTACTCTTTTTTTTTTTTTTTTTTTGAGAGAGAGAGAGAGTCTTGCCATAAGGCATGTGTGTTCACTGGAGAGACAGAGAAATGTAGAGAAAGAAAGTGAGAATTCAGTCCTGAGGGAGGATGGCCACACCACAATCCCTTCTCATCCATTTTCTTCTCAGGATTTTTGGCATGCATGCACAAATACCCAGCGTGAATTTCAAGCCGCTACGTCTGGGACTCGAACCATGGTCAGCCATATGGGAGTCCAGCACCTTAATCACTACTTGAGTCCAGAACTATTCTTAAAATATTATGAAAGCTGTGGTCATTTTTTTTCTTCATTTTACATGAGCTAATACCAACAATAATCAAAGTGGTCCCTTGCCCCTCATGAAAAATATTTCATTTGGTTTCAATACCCCATATAATGCTGACTTTCCTTGGATCTCAACAGTGGCCCTTTCTCCTCTCTCTCTGGTTACTTCTATCCCTCCATCCTGGCTAATGTTGATGGTTTAGTCCCTATACTTGTTTACTACTTCATGTACACCTTCTCCCATTCTGATCGTGATTAGATTCCAGACTTTAATATCATCTACATGGTAATTATACCAAGTTTTGTATTTATTCTGAACTTCTATTTTAGACTTTTAACTTGAATATTAGATCGTCTACATTCTACATACTTGGATATCTAATAGGCATTTTCAATAATTGTGTGCAAAGCAAAACTCAATTTTATACTACCTTCACAACCCTAACTCTGGTCTTAAATATCTCTTTGCATAAAGTTTTTCGTATCTGTGAATAGGAACTCCATCCTTCCTGCTGCTCAAGCCAAATAATTTAATTCTCCCTTAATTTTTCTCTTTAACTCATTTCCAAAACAGCTATAAGTCCTGTGAGGTCCACCCAGCTATGTTCACAATCTAGTCTTGTTTCACCACACCTCTTGCACTTATGTGTAAGACATGTACAATTCTTTCCTATGTTTCACAGATGATTCTGCTAACTGGTCATATTACTTCTGCCCTTGCCCTTAGATTCTGTTCTCAACAAGATAGCCAGTGTAATCCTGTAAACAGCTATGTCCCTGCTCAAAGTCTGGCCAAAGCTTCCCATTTCTATTAGAGTAAAAGCCAAGCAATGGCCTGGGCTGACTGCCATCTGCCCATCTGTTATTCTGCTGATGGGCTGCTCTGCCTCAGCCTCTGGCCTCCTTCCTACTTCTCTAAAACACCAGCTATACCCTTTACATCCACTTGTACTGCCTGGGCTATTGTCTCTTTGGTACACTATTTAGAATAGTACCTGCTATAGATGCTTGATAAATACTTGTTGAAGGGAAAAATAAAATATGAATTAATGAATGTCCTTAGTTTTCTAAGCATCGATCTCTAATTCTTTTCAAACTCTTCAATATAAATGCAAAACACCTCTTAATAAGGTCAAACACATTAGGCAATCTATCAAATACATTTTTCCCTCTCTAGAGGGAATGAAGATAAATACAAATATGAAAAGTTTCAAGTTTAACCAGAAGTCCATTTCTTTTTCACTCTTTAAACTCCAATAAATGCTATTATTTTATAGAGAACATATAAAAATAAGTGAGGGATGACAGATATAAACAATCTTACAAAACACGTTGTTCCACTTTGTATAATTCTGTCAGAAAGGATTCACAGCATTTGGGTATCTTACCTTACACAAATAAAATATTATATTTTATTTATAATTTTCAATGATCCTATGCACCACCAAAGTGGTTTCAAAGAAATAATGATAACCATATTAATATTCTGTTTTGTTTACTATTACAGTTTCTGGTTTTGTTTTGTGTTGCATATTATATTTATAAAATACTTTATATCCTTTACAAGGTCATTAAATCTATACAATCTTACAATGTACTCACACTATCTGGGTCTCAATTTTATATCTATAAAGTGAAATGTTTGGATTAGTGTAGTCTAAATCTGATTCCATAATAAAAATCTATATTATAGAAATCTAGCTTCTATGTCACTCAATTTTCACAACAATCCTATGGGTTAGTGTAATAAATTTTGTTAGTATCAATTTAAACATTAACGCATTTAAGCTCAACATATTTAAAGGTTACAAGAATATGTGAAGGTCTATATTTAGAAACTAGGTCCTATAGGTAACTAATTCTACCTTAAGACAAAAATAAGCAAGCAAATAATCACCACAAACTCAGAACAGGTAACTTTTCAACATTTAAACCTTTGAATAATTTTCTTCTTATAAGTAAACTACTGTGTTCAAGGGTAGGAAATATTGTGTAATGTAAAATTATGAAAAGATTATTTAGAATTAGATCATTATATAAAAATCGTGGGTAGTCAACCACCGAATTAACACAATACTAGTTGACTCAAACAGACTAGAAGACTGAAACCAAACAGGGCCGGCATACCCAAAAACTGCAAAAAAAAAAAAAAAAAAAAAAAAAAAAGTCAAAAAAGTCATATGTCAAAAGACAAAAAAACCAAAAAAAAAAAAAAAAAAAAAAAAAAAAAAAAAAAAAAGTCAATAAAGTCATATGTACAAAGACAAAATAACCAATATTTATTTAGGATAGAAATTCGAGCTCTAGATGCCAAAATCATCACCAGGAATCACATAGTTCTGCATAATGATTCCAAGTGAGCAAATGACCTTCCAGACCTACTCTAAGTTTCTCCCTTCAAACCCATATATAAAATATATATCTATATCAATTTGGGCAGTAAGTTATTCACGGAAGCTAGAAGTATGGGTATGCATTAGGGAGCATTTTATCAAGTTGTCAATGCATAATCATGCAATGTGATGATAATTGTATAGGGTATAATAATAGTACACAGGTTTGACACTGTAGGTGCCCATAAGGATGAATTTCTTCTCATTTATCACTGTCATCCTCCCAGGCTGAGATTGCAAGGTCCAAGCAAATTTCTGAGCTTGGAATTGCACACATGGAATTAAAGTCTGCCTACAGACCTCTCTGGAAATCATGCTAATAGACTCTGGTCCAATTATAGGGCCTGTCCTATTAGAGCTCTTTGCTAGAGGAAAACATAAAGAAACTTGACTAACAAGGAAAAATGGAATGTGTTAGAAGTACATAGTACATCTCAAATCAATAAGAAAATGCCAAAATGAGCTTCAGAGAGAAAGAAAACCAGGACAGCTCTGAAGATTACTGGCTCAGACTTAGAATGATCGTTTGTTTATTGTGCTGCTGTTTGACTTAATTTTCAGAAATTAATTCACTTCTCTCAAGACTCAAGTCATATTTATAATTTGAAGAAGACAAGCACCTCATTTATACTTCAACCAAATTTACACATTTAAAGGTAAGAATATTCTCTTAAGATGAATCAGGTTGAGGTCAAAAACATTCTTTCACCATACAGTGTTAATAGTTAAAAGAGAACTTTTCTTACCTATAAATTGAATATATGGTGGTTCTTATCCTATAGAAATGCTATTCTAGTACTTCTAATACCAAGTTTGAGAGATATGAATAATATCCTGCATAAGACTCTCCCCATATATAAAAGTGAAATACTTTTTGACAATACAACACAGCAATTAATTAATTAAATGCTTTGTCTTCTAAGTTAAGGTTCAGCATGATGAACTGGCTTACAAATTATCCAAGAGATTAAGTTATTATGACACCAAAAGTATGTGTGCAACAATACTGAGTATACCAATATATTTATACAATGTGAAGCTCAATATGGAGGTTTATAGTATTGCCAAATTTATTTTAGAAAAAAAGTGCATTGTTAGGAAGTTATGACAATATTATACAACAGAATATGATCTTGTATGTTCATAATTGTTAACTTCAAAACATTGCCATAATATTTGAAGGTAGACAGTTTAGAAAAATGTGTTTGTGCGCATGTGCAGGGGGTATCATCTTATTTTGTGTTAAAATGAATTGTTTTGGTTGAAAAATACACACACGTATAAATAAGGAAAGAATAATGAAAGAGCAATCATAGATTCTCCTGGAATAAATCAGAGTTTATGTGCTAAAAACCGAAATCATCTAATCAAGATACAAAAAGACAAAGAACGTGTGTGTGTGTGTGTGTGTGTAGGCATAGATGTACATATCTATTTATTAACTCCCTGTTATGCGCACACACTGAACAGTCCGAGCCCCTAATTGATGCAAACTTCTGTCCTCTTCATACTGAAGGCCTAGGACTTCACATGCATAATTCTGGGAAAGCAGGGCTTCTGGAAAAAGAGAGACCGAATTCAGTGGGTATATATACTTACAATAAACTTCAGGGTAGATGTCACCTTTCAGGGTTATTCGAGAGGATTTCTTTGTCTCAGTAGGAAATTCTATTTTATACCCTGTTATCATTTCACAGACAATAATCCTATTGAGATCAATGTCCTACCAGCACAGGAAATTATAGATAGAAACTTTGGATTACAAGTTCACCACATGATGAAAAATGAATTTACTTTTATTTTTTGGGGTATAGTCTATTTCTAGACATTACATCCAATTGTTGCAGAAATGGCTATGAAGGTTGTAATGATAATGTTGTGAAACTCCAATTTCTCTATGTGCTTTGCTTTTATTACCATTTTAATTTCTGTGATAAAATTTGACTTAACATTTTCTCACATCAATAAAAATATGTGGTTGGTGTGCTCTGACAAACAGATATTCAAAATGTGTCATTTTTACATTTTAATAAACATGGGCTTAGAATTAAGAAGGAGAATCAACCATATGATAAAAACTACCTAAGCACTGGGTATCTAGCGATAAGTAACACACAATCTTTACTTTCAAGGTGTTTGAAGCAGGTTGCTACAATTGTTAAAGTTTCCCCAAAAAACAAATTTGGGGAGGAACAAAAACACAAATTTGTATAGTGGAAAATGATAAAGGCTTTCTAGGCTCATAATGTCTAGAACCAGAAAGTTATGTGTAGCTGTGTGGGGTGATGAGATGGCACCAAGAACACTGTAAGAGAAAAAAATCCAACGTCTGTTACCACATTCGCTCCTTGGGTCCCAGGAAGTGGGTTTCCAAAGAGAAGCTGAGGCAGGGAGTTAGCAGTCTGAGCAATGTGCTGGCTCTCTGATAAGAAAGTGGGCATCAAAAAATATATAGTTAAATGGTAACTTATTGCCCCATTTTTTTGTGGTGTCAGGAGACCATATCTATCTGCTCTTTTTGTTAGAATGTAGTTAGCGAATAGGAACAGTTGCCCTTAGATATTAGTTGTTTTGAGCCCTAATGCAGGCAACTCTTTGTTAAATTTAGCCTTTGTGACTCCATCATTGTGATTGTCCCTGTCTAGTGCAATGTCCCATCTATCTCCTGCCTCACCTCCACCTGCTATCTCATCCCTCTGGTCTTCCTCATGGCAACATTGCCTGCTAAAGCTGTTCCCTCTCTACTTCCCATTCTTTCCTTAACAAGCTCTAACTATCCATTACTCCAAAGAACCTGCTCCTTCTCATGTTTCCCATGACCTCAATTTGGTCACAATGATGAGTCTCCATCTTTAACTCCATGTTGCTATAGTAAAAATGGTAATCCACTCTACTATCTCACTTCTTGCTCCTTCACAATCCCTCTATTCTTAAATACTTTCAACCTTCCTTTTGGTGATGTCGTCTCTTTCCTTCTCTATACTGATGATACCAAGTCTATATATTTAGAGACTCAATTTCCTAAATGTTGAGTATATTAAAGAAGTGTGTGTATGGATAGATATGAATACCTTATGGATAGATATGAATATACTGTGTCTCCACTTGGGTATCTCATAAGCATCTCACACTGAGCACAACAAAGAGCTTCAACCTTCTGCACTGTCCCTTCCACATGCTTGACCTTCTCCTCCTCCACTCTTCCTCACCATTAAGATCATTTGGTTGCTCAAGACAAATAATTAAAACCACTCATGTTCTCCTCTTTCC
>NW_006160115.1:786464-789895 GCF_000334495.1 Tupaia belangeri chinensis | reverse complement strand
CTTTCCCTCACTGTTCTCCTGTTCATCCTCTTCACTTACGTAAGACCAATCAATTAGCATTTTGTTACTGTCTTATCAAAATATATCCCTATCTTAGGTATGGTGACTTCAATTACTCCTTGGCATGGCCCTTCTGGTCAATCTCTGTGTATATTTGTCTGGACCATTGTACTGATAAATGCTTTCTTGCCTATCACTTTGTTTTCCCTTTTGTACCTACCCTCCAGCTCCCATCCTATCTTCCATCATTTTCCCATATGCCCCTTGAAATCCTGCAGTGACTTCCAACAAATTACTTAAAGTAATATCCAACTTCCTATGAAGGTCCACCTGACCCTACACAACTGGGTCCTTTTTACATCTCTTCAGTCTTACCCTTACCAATACCCCCTCTTTCTTCTGTGCAAATGCAAAATAAGTTCACTAAACTTTACTATCTTCTCCATTCCACTATTCAAATATTTTATGCACTGTATTATTTCTTACCACCAAGTTTTTCATCCTTAATCTCTCATATCTCAGTTTTATTTACTTATACCGTATGTATCTTTTTTCTCCCCAATTTACTTCTTTGTTTTCTTCCTGAAAACTAGAGATAAAGAAAGAGAAGAACTCATGTCTCCATCATCCCACAGCCTTTTCCAGTAAACCAGGATCATGGGCACATGTGCACTCACCCAGGTTGACACAGGAACACAACTCCAATCTTTCATGTGACTTCTGGCATGACAGAGCATTATGCTACACCTAAGTTCCTGTACCACATCTTTCTAAATCTCTTCCCAATGATTTTTTTTTCTTTAAAGTTACTACTATTAGGTCCAGTAGGTGGTATAGTGGTTGTGGTACTTACTGGACTCTCACATGGCCAACCATGGTTTCAGTCTCACACCTAGCAGCTTAAAACTCACACTGGTGCCCCAAATCCCAGCATGGTCAGCCCCCTGGGGGGTGATTTCTCTCTCTCTCTCTCTCTCTCTCTCTCTCTGTCTCCCTCTATGTTTTCAGTGAGCACACTTGCCCTATCATAAAAATCCTTCTAAAAATAAATAAATAAATGAAGATACTACTATCTATTAGTCACTCTAATTTAAAATCTGCAGTCATTTGAACCTCTCTTCTCAGGATTGACATAAATTCCTCTTCATATTTATCTTAATTATACCTCCACCATGCCTAGCACATTTGTCCTGTAGAATAACCCCAGAGTTAATATAAGTTCACTCTATTCTCCTTGGTTGACTGAGTCCCCTCCACATAATTTTGTCTTGCCAGATTGCCATGCCCATGCACTGCATTCAACCCTTTGTCCATGGCTGACACAGACCTTGGCCTCTGTTGTTACGTTAGTAAGTGCACATTCGCTATTGTGGATACTCAGGTGGGGGGTATCTAGGAAAACCCTAAATAAATACTCTGGCATTGTAGGAGTATTTCTCAACTTGCTTTGTGGAAGCAGAGCTTGAGAGGAGAACAACAGAAGGGAAAAAGTTTCCAAATTAACTTCCATGATGACATACTAAAATGATATCCTTGCTAAACGCTTGAGGAGAAAAAAAAAATTGTTTTAAAGCTACATAATCAGGAGAGCAACAAAAGGAGCAATATATTCTTGATCCTCTCTTTTTTTTTGGAATCAGGAAACCAGCAGAGATCATTCACCCTTGATGTGCTGCACTTTTGACCAACTGGATAGACTAAAGAATAAACCCTCAGAGGTAAAAGAATTTAGTGCTATTTGATAAAAAGGGGCTTTGTTGGCGCTTTTCTTTCCGAACAGCAGGATTACTGAAAATAACAGGCTCCAGCGCGTTTCTTTCTTAGAGGCACCAAAAATAGTTCTTTTGTCATCAGTCTTAATGGAGCTAAACAGTCAGTTCCATAGAAATTAAAAGGAAGGCTGAAGCTTGTCTGGATGCTCTTAGCAGGTATGCAGCCGAGGACAAATTGTAGTCTCTTCACTGCTGTTGGTATGTTATACTTAAGTAGGGGTGAGGGCATATTTAGAACAATGAATTTCTTAGCAAGAAAATGGAAGAAATTGGGATAAAATGAAAAGGTCACTTCCACTTTCCCTTCCATTCCCAATGTAACTAGTACCACACTTTTCTTTCCTGCTATGATTTGCTTCTTACTTGCCTACATATACGAAGCAGAAATACAAACAACTTAAACAATTTCTTCCAGTAGAAGATCAATAGAATTTTAAATGTTAATGCATTCCATTCCTGGCAATAAGAAAGGCATTCCAATTCTTTTACTTTTTTATCCTTGACTCAGAGGTATCAAAAGATGGCAAACTTGTCTAGAATATAATTTGCCTTTCTTTAGATTTTTTAAATGAAAGTAAACTCTAAAATTAAAAAGCTGTTCACAATAAATCAAAATCCATTGCCTCCATGGCTCCAAGCGGCCAGTAGTTTTTAAGGGAATATGCACAGTTGTTATATCAAAGAGAGTCAGAAGGTTGTGGTCAGTTTATACCAGCAAATGGTAAGGTTGCAGATTTTCTATTCTGACTACAGTTTTTATTTTCATACATTCCCATATATTCCAATATATTCCCTTTAAACACCTTATTATTAAGGAATCGTAGCCAACGACCTGTATATACATTTGTTACTCTTTCAGGAACCTTAAGGATAAAAATATCACCGTCTAACAGCTACACCACATAAAAGTTCCCCCACATCATCCCTTATTTACCATAGGGAAAAAGTAAAACATAAATTTTTATTTGTTTTATTTATGAAGCAACACATATCATCCCTATTCATATTTCATTGCCAGCATTGCCAAACCAAAATAGGTACACACTGAGAACACTCTCATTAACAGAAAAGGCAAAGTCTAACTCATGAGGCCCAGGAGAAAGACTTTAGTATGGTGGCATCACTAAGGAGACAGCTAGGTCTGTTTAAAAGGCCGCTTCTTCAAGTAGGTTCTGGGACAGACTTTTATAGAGAAATACTTCTCACCCTAGTCTTCCATGTAGTCCTATATAAGCAAATGAAGGATTGAACTTGTGCAGCTCTGATTGGTCAACTCAAGAAGTCATCCCATTGGTCCATTATCAAAACTGGTACTGTTCTGATTGGTCACTCTGTTCCTATAGCCAGCATCCTTGCTCCTTCCCACCACTTAGCCTTCCCAATGCAAGCACCTACTGCTGGCTGGTTGCACTAGGATAAATTCCTTAGTATTAATTATTATTATTAAATGGAATGTTAATATTGGCTATTCCACCATATGGCCTGTATCTCCTCATCATGTTGTGACCAATCTCAGAGAGCAAGCACTCTGAGGGATGAGAGAAAACGAGAGATTAGAGGTACACTGCTGTTAGAAAATAGCTGCAGAAGTCATATAGCACACTTCAACCTCAACCTCACTCTTTTTATCCCTGAGACAAGACCATATTCAAGGGAAAG
>NW_006160115.1:721082-786443 GCF_000334495.1 Tupaia belangeri chinensis | reverse complement strand
GGAAAAATGATGAAAGAATTTGCAGACGTTTCAAAATCACCACAGCAGAAATGAAGACCTGATTGAAATGGGAAAAACATTAGAAGGGGGAAGAGAATCAGGCCTGCTGGTGGTGTGGTGATTAAACCTGCTGGGTACCGCATGATAGACTGTGTTGTTACAGTCCTGGGTCTTACTCTACCACCCAGACATAAGTGTGTGAGTGCCCAAAATCCCAAAAGGAAGGAGAAATGGAGGAGAAGAGATTGCAGTGTGACTATTCCCTGTGGAGGAGGGTGCTTTCTCACTTCTCTCTATCCTTCTGTCTCTCTCTGGTCAATGTACACACACTCTGGCAAATTTATAAAAAAAAAGGAAAGGAAAGGGAAGGGAAGGAAAAAGAGAAAAGAAAAGAAAAGAGAAAAGAAAAGAAAAGAGAAAAGAAAAGAAAAGAGAAAAGAAAAGAAAAGAGAAAAGAAAAGAAAAGAGAAAAGAAAAGAAAAGAGAAAAGAAAAGAAAAGAGAAAAGAAAAGAAAAGAGAAAAGAAAAGAAAAGAGAAAAGAAAAGAAAAGAGAAAAGAAAAGAAAAGAGAAAAGAAAAGAAAAGAGAAAAGAAAAGAAAAGAGAAAAGAAAAGAAAAAAGAAAAAGAGATTGAAACAGAATCCAGACACAAAAATATCACCACTTGGACACATCACTGCTTTTCATATTACCAAAGGTTGATTCCCAGAGTTTCTTAAGTGGTGGAATCTTGACCATTTAAGACTTAGTAGGTTGACAATTTTCTGTCCAATACAAATTCAATATATTTAGTCAAAGTAACTAACCCATACAAATATCTGGAAGAAAAGCTGAGAGCATGCAGCTGGTGGCAGCTCTGCTCCTGGCAATCATAACAGGCATAAAAGCCCTGAGGACACATGATATATCCTTGGTCAATCAGAAATCAGGCCCATGGAGAATCTGAAACCACTAACATATCATTTAAAGTTTATAATAAACTCTCCACACTTGAACCCTTACCACAATCTGATGCAGGTACTGTTTATCTTTCAAATAAGGAAATTCAAAACTACAAACACATATCACTATTGTGGGAGAAAAAAAAAAAGAGTAAACTGAATTTTTATTAGGAAAATATTTTCTTGTTTGTCATCTTCAACCACTGACCCATCTCTCTTTGCCTCTCTGTTTCTACTTTGACTCAAGAAAATTACATTTGGTTCTAAGTTAATTTAAATTTTCTCTCTGCACACCTTACAATGCAAGCCATGTAAACATAAATACAATACACCTTGCTGAATATTGCCAGAAATTTGTGCTATTTTCAAGTGAATCATGGTAAGCAGCATGTGGGATTGATATCAAAATGGCCACCATTTTGCTTATGACAACTTGTGATCATTTTGGAATGACTGACATCTATACAAAGATGTACAGAAGTAAGATAGAAGTAATACTTGAATGCATAGAGACATTAGAAATAATTGTTGAAGGTCTGAGGTGAGAGTTAAATGTAAAAATTACTATGTATTTATACTGTAAGGTGAATTTAGTAGGTGTTTCAGGTAATTCACCAAAGTTTTATGATTCAAAATTCAGTAAATGCATATAACTTCCCAGTGCTGCCAAACAATGAAAGTGACAAAATGGAACAGCATGAAAATGTTAAAAAAAATATATAGACATCATTCAAAAAATGATGACATTAACATTCATGTCCATTAAACACATGCAAAGTGTAGTTCAGGCCTGGGTACAATGGATTCATTTTTTCCAAACTTCAGATCAAAAATACACAACAATTTATTTTTACAAGTGGAAATCTCTGGCTTAAAGTGGAAATGCAGCCGTGTTCTCATGCCATTGTTTCCAAGGAATGGGGATTTCCCTTCAGCCTGCTCTTTATTTACTTTGGAAACATCAACAGAACACAAATGAATATGTAGGAAAAGTGATACTAATTAATATAAATTACAAAGCCACAGCTTTGTAGTTTTAAATGGACCATCTACAAGTTCAGCACTGAAATAAAAACGATGAAATTAAATCAGTTTCATGCCACTGTGTACCCAGATTTACCATCCGAGGAATATTTATTGAGTGCCACAGGGAGCCAAACCCAGGTCCAGCCTTCAAGATGCTTTCAGTCTAGTAATGAAGACAAGCAAACTGCTAATTGTAATAGTCTAGGGTGACAGTTGTGATAAAGTACTTATGCCTCAGTGAGCCAGGCAAAACTTCATAAAGAACTTAATGTCCAAGATGAAAATGTAGAGTCTGGACTTCTAAGGCATAGCCTCCTCAAGGAACTGCTAGAAGTTTTTGCGTTGTAAGGACTGAATGTTGTCTGTGCTGATGTGGACGCGTCATCCATACCTAGACTGCTATTTGTATTTAACTCTCTTTCACTGACTGATAGGGCTTGTAACAACCAAACAATGTTGCCTTCCCATTCGTGTGTTTACTTGAAAAATTACTATGACAGCAAATTGAGGCCACCATGAAATATATGTGTTATATTATCTTTATGTAGAAAACACATGGATTCTGAAGCAAAAGGGCCATGTGGGACTCCTAAACCTTCCCTTGCCACTGAACTTCCAGCTTTAAAAAAGACATGTCTCACTTAAATGCACAACCTGAAAGTCTCCATGCTCTCCCTCATCAAGATATTTTATCTGAAATGTTTTCTGTTGTCATTTTGTTTTGTTTCTTTTCTTTCCCTTTTTTGGCTTTGTTTTGTTTTGTTTTGTTTTGTTTTGTGTTTTGTTTTTTTGTTTTGGTTTATCCCTTTACTTGCATAGTCACAGGCTGACAGGTTTAGCAGTTTCCAACACAAGCTGTCTTTTGATTGCAAGTACAATGTTCGAGTCTACAAGTGTAACGCAGATGAATAACCAGCCCTGGATTGAGTGACATTTAATAAAAAATACTATTTGTTTAAACTGATTGTGGTGTTTTCTGAATCATAAAAACACGGAGCATTATGATGGCTGCCAGGCTATGTTATCTGCTACTTGATTTTAAACGACGTCTGTGGGATTTTTTTTATGTGAATTGTAAATGGATGTTTGCTTTTCTTTACCTGTACAACAAAAAGTAAAAGGATTTAGATTTTGATATCATTGAGTATTCTAGGAATGAAATATTAAATGGCTTTAGGAGAAATGTGGCTTTTATAGAGGAAAACATGACACAGTATAAACCTCTCTATCATTCTAATCAGTCTTCTGACAGGAAAATAATAGAGCTGCGCAATGCAACGTCTGTTCCCATCTCAAGCATAATGCTTTCGGTGGAAATACAATGCGGAGGGTTAGTCAGTGGAAAGTGAAGAGGTGCCTTCGGGAAAGGTGTTTGTTTTAGTATTTGTATTTGCTTTGTATGGCTAATCAACACCCTTTGGTGAATCTTGAGGATGTTAGGGTATCTGTCACTTGAAGTGTGCAACTAATTCAGATTTGGACTCACTAGATTGAAAAAGCTTAACTTGTTCACAAGATAGTCATTCCATGGGAGAGGAGCTCTCTGGATTACCATTTTATTCTACTTTCTTAAGCTCTGAGCATACAACATACCCACGAAGCTGTACTTCAGCTTACATTTTCCTTTTCTTTTTCTCTCTGATTTCCCAAGATTTCTGACTTTTCCTGTTTCAAACTCAAGCGGCTGCAAACATTGACTATAACTATTGATGTGATACTGATACTATCTCTTATGGTGAAAAGCATCATGTAATACTTTGGGGTGTCCCACTGAAAACTTCCAAAGTCCATTCTAGATTTCCTTACCACTCCTTGCCCCCACATACCACCACCACCACTAACACTGTCCAGCCCCCACCTTATCACCCATGGGTCAAATTCTTAGTTTATTGAGTACACTATCTTGACCCAAGAGTAAAGGTTTGGGTCAACCCTTAAACATTCACACACGAATTTGTTAGTGAAATGTACCGAAATTAGTAACTCAAGGGGGAAAATGGAGACTTACAGCAACTCATTGTAAGGGATAGGGTTGTTGTAGGGATTGTTAAGGCATTTGACATAAGTGAGTCAATGCTCACTAAATTTAGCTTCTGAACTGTCCCATTCTGTAAAGCATAGCTCACTATGCTCTTTAGCTCTTTCACCTGTACTTTTACAAATTTATTGTCTTCTCATAGACTGTCAGCATTTACTGTTTTACACTGCCAGGGTCTCCTCCTCATTCTCCCTGCTTGGCCTTCTGTTTTCACAATGATGAAGATTAGCAAACAAAGTAATCAGCTAGACTTAAGAGACTGATATATCCTCATAAAAGTAAGACGTGAAGTGGTAAGCTTGGTCTACGTGACTATTAAAGGTTGGCTACTTCCCAGATGGCAGAGGACACAGTCAGGAGGGAAGGGATGAAAGCATTGCTCTTGTTAGCTTTTATTTACTAATTCCTGTTATGAACTATGTAAAAATTTCAATGTAAAATTTGATGTGAAGCATTCCCTGCTAATAAAAAGTAAATTAAAAAAAAATGAAAGAGAGGATTTGGCAGGTGGCATGATGATTAAGGCACTAGATTCTCACATGGCCAATGGCAGTTCAAGTCCCAGACCGGGAGACTTGCTTTCTCACTTTTATTTTTCTCTCTCTCTGGTCAAATTAAAAAATAATAACCATAAAAATAATGATGAATAAAATTAAAATATGAAAGAGAAAGTTACAGCCAGAGCGTAGAGAAATAAACTTTCTCTCACTGTGTTTAATATACATCTATATGTTTCAAGCAGGTTTAATAGATTTTTGGAATGTGAAAAGTGTTAGGGTGGTACCTGACTCAGTAGCATTTTGTAAAAGGACTGATAAGATGCACATTTTTTTATATTATTTGTCTATAAAATTAAAACTTCAAAATGAAATGTAATCTATTTCTAAATGACACTAAATAATCCTTCCCATGTGGTCAAAGTTATTTAAACAAATGAATGAACAAACTTTAGAAAATAATCATGACAACAATTTCAACGATCTTAGCCAGCACCACCAGATATTCTGTGAAGCTGCCTATGGCTCTAGTACACAGACACAAGGGCATCATAAACAACTCCCTGTTTTTGCAATTGATTTGTTTCACAACCAATAATTAAAAGATTAGGACATTCCATCTCTTGTCACAGTGAGGTGTGATGCTTTGCTGGACACACCCTTCTGTCCCTAGGCTTTTCAGAACACTGAGTCATCAACACCATTCAGAATCTTCTATAGTATTAAAGGGTTTACATGTAGGCTATTTATGAGGACCTAGTTTCAATTTTCACTAAATTTAGAGTAGTGTATTATATCCTTTGGTCATTCTTACTCCTCTGAGACATGGGGCAGTTTGGAAATTTCTAGAGATGAGGCTAAGGAAGGAATGAGCTATATAAAAGACTGGTATTCTTCAATCCTACCGAATTTGCTTCTAAACAAATGTAACACTTGTAATATAGGAAATTGAGAGATATCAAACATTACCCAATGGGAATGAGATCAGATCCACGTTTTTGGAAGATGGTGGTATCATTAAGTGGCTGGATTTATTTTTCCCCTATGCTTTATAATCTGAATTACCTACCCTCTTTCTTCCATTATACATCCTTACAGCCCTTACACTTGACTGTCCTGCTAAAATCCCGAATTCAAGCATTATTATTACTCAGCACATTCATTCTGGCCAGATTTTTTTATTCTAGAATTATCTTTTTTTAGTTCTGAATACTCAGTTTACTCCTGCTTTTCTGTAAGGCTATCTTTTATTCCTATACAAATTAACAATTTTAAAGCAACTTAATTTTCATTTAGTTTGCTCCTTGTCTTCACAGAGATGCCTGAGATCTCAGGTGCAAAAGGCTGTTTGGCAAGAACATCCATTTTCTTTTACATAAATTTAGATAATTCAGCTCAGTTCTTAGTTTTGAAACATATTACTTTGACAAAATGTACACAAAATTATACTTAATCCAATTCCCTTTGGTTTAAATTTTAACTTATAAACATAATACCATATCCTTCTCTCTCTCTCTCTCTCTCTCTCTCTCTCATTTTTTTTAATTTGCCAGAGGATACTTGTGTTCACCAGAGAGACAGAACAGAGAGAAAGGGAGAGAGAGAAAACACCCCCAGTGGGACGTGGTCATGCCATAATCCCTTCTTCTCCATTCTGCAGTCCATCGAGATTTCTGGAACCCATACATATGTGTCCCATGTGGTTTTCAAGCCGCCAGGGCTGGGATTCCAACTACACAATCAGTCACATGGGATCTGGTTCTCTTCACCATCAAGCCACAGGGCCAGCCCCGCAACAGATCTTCTTAGTGGCTCTGTTCAAGTTGTTAGAAAGAGAAACCAAGATTATTTTAATAAACAATTTTAGGGACATAGAAATTTAGGTAAAAAAGAATTCTTCATGACTATACCGTAGAGTCATCTATTCTGCTGATACAGTCTGGTTATTTCTTCTTTTCCCACTATTTTAACATTAATGCATCTCTTCACTGACCATTAAAAATTCTCTGTGAAGTGCTTATTCTTATTTTTCACTATTTTTCCCACTGTTGTTCTTGATCTCTTAGAGAATTGTGACTAGTTTACTAATTCTTTCTATATCTTATGCACTGTCAATGTGCTCTTTTCATCCATGGTTGTTTGTTGTCTTTGTTTTGAACATATTGTCAAATGTTTACTATGTTAGGCATTTTATTTATTTATTTACTACCTATCATTTATGCTTTTCTTTTATGATTTGATTCTAGTAATTTTTCTTGCCTTATGAACACAAAGAGATTTCCTATATTTTCTTCTACAATGTTAAACTTTCATATTTAGTACCATGTTAAGTGAAATTTATTTGTTACGTGGCATATTGAAATAGAGATGCATTTTTTTACACATGGATATCCAACTTTCCAGCAACATGAAAGAGAAGTAAATCGTTTCTTTTTTTAATCTGCTGGAAGATCTAACAAACCTGATATTGACTGAATCAGTTGATTTGCATTAAATTAATTGCCCTAATAATTATAGGAAAGTCTTATAAGTTATTAATAGGATCAGGAAGACAAGGAATGTGTTCCTTATTTTGAGCATTAAAACAGAAACTGACTATCCTTCTAGTCTCCCTACACAATGAAAAATTTTCTAGGCGTGTATTCCAGATTGAGAAGCACTCAAACATTTTTCTTTATGTACATGTTGTAGAGGAAAATATCACTTTGTAACCATTGTTTTCCAAGAATAGCATTTCAGGCAGTGGTAAGGAAGTCAACAGTCAGTCCATCTTTTTTTTACCATTTCCCCATTAATTAGATTGTAGAAGAACCTCCCAAAATATGTAACAGCAAGAATGAACTTAACGGATTTGCTTTCTGACTGTCAGTTCTTGGCAGTCTGAAAGTGGAGCTTTCCAAGGTATACAATAGAGAATTACAATGACTGAAAAATAGTCTAAGAAATACTGCAGAAAACACATCTGAAGAAAGTTAGAAAATCTCAAGATGGAAGTTTTAAAGACAAAATAGATGACATTTAGTGTATGTAAAACGATGAGCCTATAGACAATGATGACACACTGAGACTTGAAAATGTGCTTTGACATACCTGAATTGGATAAGGTTCTTTGCAACAAAACAACTTAATGGTGGTAGAATATGACAGAATATGAGCGAGTTTGTAATGACTTTATGCCTGGGTCTCTGTGACCCAAGTTCTGCTGAAGAAAATGACAGACGCTCCATTCTTTTTCTTCCACATGCCTGCAGCCATTACAGTACTTAATCTCTTTGAGAAAATGCTCAAGTCTGGTACATTTTGTAATGAACTTTACCTGTTCACTATCAAAACTTATAGAAAGTATAGTTTAAGTGATATAAAAAACAGAATTCATGATTCAATATTCTAAAGTCATCAGCATTTTTGAAAACTGTATTTGTGGGAATAACATATATATAATATGATTTAGCATATTACAGATATCTATATATCTTATATTTTATATGTACATATATACAGATAAATATACACACGTATATGCAGAGAGAAATCTATATAGACAAAGAAACAGGACACCCAGAATATTTATTCCTTAATGATAAGAATTTGAATCATTTATTTTTGGTTTTGCTTCTTTTGTTATACCTTTGGTATTTTCCAAATTGTGTTCAATAAATTTGTATTAGCTTTACGATAGTAAAAACAATACATGTGGAGGTAGGAAAGTAAGAATAGATGAAAAATCTTTATCTGCAAATTCTACATGCCGTACATAACTGCAGTCAAAGGGTTTCCTGCCCCCTCCAGTGAGGGAACAAAGCTACTGATACAGAGAAACATGGGCACTTCTGCCCCCCACTGTCCATTTTAAGTAACAATCCAGTGACTCTTAGCCTTCTGTTAGCATGGATATTCGGAGGAAATTGTTTCTAACATCATAAAATCCTGAGCTACACACTCAGGGAATCTGAGGTTGGAGACTCTCAGACTTCATTCTGAGAAACATGGCCAAAATTAAGAAATATCTTGATCAGATGTAGTTTAATGAAATTTGGGGGGGAAAGAACACATTTAGGAATACAAATAGAAAACTAGATTTCTTTCAATTTTAAAAAATATTGGTAGTAAATAATGTGTATTAACATAATACACATTTAAAATTATATTATTACATTATTATATTTTAAAATATTATGTTAAATTTATATTATTACATTCTTATATTTTAAAATATTATGTTAATTTTCTGCTAATTAATACTTTATATATTAGTATATAGACTTTTATAAATATTATGCATATATGTCTATGTATTCTATATGTATAGTGTATAATATAGTGTGTGTGTATATGTGTGTATACGCACACATATATATATATGTGTGTGTATATATATATATATATACATACATATACATAATATACAGATTGAGTATCTCTTATCTAAAATGCTTGGGACCAGAAGTGTTTCATATTCTGGAGTTTTAAAAATGTTTGAATATCGGGAACCAGCAGTTAGCGTAATGGCTATGTCGCTGGACTCCCACGTAGTCGACCGCGGTTCACGTCCCGGACCCGGTGGCTTAAAACTCACGCCGGGCGCGTGTGCGTACGTGCCCAAGATCCCAAGAGGAGAATGGAGGAGAGGGGATTGCGGCGTGACCATCCCCCCTGGGGGGTGATTTCTCGCTTTCTGTCTCTATGTCTCTCTCTGTCTGTCTGGCGAGCGCACGCGCCCTATAGTGAAAAAACCTCTCCAAAAAAAAAAAAAATGTTTGAATATTTGCATCTGTAAAATGAGATATTTTGCAGATGGGACAAAAGTCTAAAAATAAAATTCATGTATGTGGTGGCATGATGGTTAAAGCATTAGATTCTCACATAGCTTATTGCAATTCGAATCCTGGACCCAGTGGTTTGAAAATCACACCAGGCACATTATGGGCATGTGCCCAAAATCCCAGGAGGATAACAGAGGAGAAGGGATTGAGGCATGGCCAACGCCCCAGGGAGTGATTTCTTACTTTCCCTCTCTGTCTCTGGTGAGCTCAAGAGCCCTATGGCAAAACCTAAACAACAAAAAAAGAATTTGTGCTTCATACATAGTTTATACATATAGCCTGAAGGTAAACTTACTCAATATTTTTGTATTGCAGAATTTTTAATACAATCCATCCCATGAGGTCAGGTATGAATTTTTTTACTTGTGGCATCATATGAGCACACAAAAAGTTCCAGATTTTGGAGCATTTCCAATTTCAGAGTTTCATATTAAGGGTGTTCACCTATATAGTATATACACACACTCACACACTTCACATATACACATATGTGTGCTCGCATGCACACACACACACACACACGCACACACACGAAGAGGTTTCTAAACGTTCGTGGAAAACGCATACTTTTAAAAAATACCTTGGGTGGATTTCAAATTTTTTGTGCCAAAATAAATTTGTACCTTAATTCCATTTTCCCACAAACTTTTGGAAGTCCCTTCATACTTTTACAAATGATCCCACATTCATCAGTTTTTAAATATTTCATAAAGACCCTAATCCATGACTAACATCTGCATCTTAAATTTACCACTGGTAAAAAGTTTTTTCTCATTTTAAAGTTATTAATATTAAGAATTACTAATTTAATTTTATTATTATTATTATTTTAATTTGTTATAGGGCATGTGTGCTTATCAGAGAGAAAGAAAGAAAATGAGAGTGCAAGCTGCCAGGTCCAGGACTAGAATCATTATGGACCATAAGGGAGTCCAGCCACCATGTGTCAACCACTACACCCCCTGCTGGCCCCTCTGGTTTGTTTTCAGAGTTATCACTTACAATTTTTTATGATTATTTATTAAAGTCAGCTCCCTTACAGCTAGTCTTAATATACTAAAGTCTTCAAGTCTACAGTCTCACATGCATTTTATCCTCAGTCAGTAAAAGACATGGAAGTCAAATTCCTTTCTTAAATATGCTACTGATAGTTCCTTTGAATTCAGTTACATGTGCATCTTTGAAAACTGTAGGCAATCTGATAGTCTTGCCTTGCCCATACCTGAATTAAAATAACCACATCAACAGTCATAGACCAGGATCCAAAGAGGACAGAAAAGAAAACAACAAAAAACTAAGTCCAAAAGCAAATCACTTTCACTATATGCCCTGATTTTCCCTGATTGTAGACTCTGGTTCATGAGGCATACCTTTTTTTTTTTTTTTTCTTGAGAGATTTTTGCTATAGGGCATATGCACTTGCTGGAGAGACAGAGAGTCAGAGAAAAGAAAGCGAAAAATAACCGTCTAGGGAGATGGACAAACTGCAATCCATTCTCCTTTATTCTCTCGGGATTTGGGGCACACATGCAAAAGTGTCTGGCATGAGTTTTAGGCCACCTGGTTGAAACTCACACCTTGGTGGATTGTGTGATAGTTCAGCAAGGTAACCAATATGCCATCTGCTGGTCTCGTGAGGCGGACCTTAATCATGCATTACTATTTCAATGGCTGCTTTACTATTTTCTGACATGTCATCGCTGTGTTGAAAAATCAAAAGTTAGTACAGATTTTTGTACCAAATTCTTAAATCCATTTTAAAAATCCAGTTTTGGACTAACTAGTGGTGGTGTAGTTAAGGCAGCTGGATTCCACATGACTGACTGTACAATTTGAGTCCCAGACTCAGCAACTTGAAAAACATGTCAGACCATGGGTGTGCATGCCCAAATTACCAACAACAGAATGAAGGAGCGTGAGTTGTCACATGGTGATCCCGGGTGGGGAGTGCTTTCTCATTTTCCCTCTCTCTCTCTATTTGTCTCTCTCCTACAACTATATGTACCGTATAGCAATAAATAAATAAACAGGAAGAAAAACAAACAAAAAAACGGAATAACTACTTTAAATATGAGTTAATTTTGGACCAGCAGATGGCATAGCGATTATGTTACTGGACTACCACATGGCCAATGGCAGTTCGGGTACTGGACCTGGTTGGCTTGAAAATCACGCCAGATGCATGTGCGTGTGAGTCCAACATCCCAGGAGGAGAATGGAGAACATGGGATTGCAGCATGGCTATCTCCCCTTGGGGGTCATTTTCTTACTTTCCCTCTCACTGTCTGTCTCTGGCAAGTGCACTTACTCTGAGGCAAAAACCTCTTCAAAAAAACATGAGTTAATTTATCTAATACTTGATTCAGAAATATATCAGATTAGGCCTTATAAGACAAGCAGGAAGGTGTCATTTTCAAACATAAACATTTGCTCTTTTTCGTGCAATACTTGCCTACTGTTGAATCCGCCCGCTGTTCCCAGTGTGTGGAGCTACAGTGTGAAGTTCCGGAGCCTTTTCTACAGTGGATTT
Organism: Tupaia belangeri chinensis; assembly: GCF_000334495.1. NCBI lineage: Eukaryota > Metazoa > Chordata > Mammalia > Scandentia > Tupaiidae > Tupaia > Tupaia belangeri. The sequence continues at coordinate 774,588 of NW_006160115.1, read as the reverse complement.
AATAAGTTATATCTGTCATGGATGATGCTCTACTTACCGCACAAGGCAATGTGAGGATCAAATGAAATAAATTATGAGAAAAAACTATGAAATTAGTATAGCTCTATGCAAACAACTGATGCCAAGAACTCCTCACTGCTACTAAACTGAAGGAATTAAGAAAGATGTATGGACTTCAACTTCCCTTCCTCCCCTGGCTAATTAAATTATGCCCAACTGCCTAGTGAGCGTGTTGTACTGTGCATGAATTAACTGGGACAGCATCACAAACACTGTCTTCTTCTATGGTTCTGGAGCTGATGTAGTAAATTTTTTATCTAGAAATTTATCTTGTCTTCATTTAATACATCTTTTTCTATGGATTAACACAATCTGCCTGCTTCTCTATTGTGTCCATTGAAAAGAGTAATATTTAAAAGACAAAAAAGACTCTTGGTTATGTGTAACCAAGAGTCATAAAATACTTTCGGTTGGAAAACACCTTTGGTGAAGAAGTTGACTTTTGTAACCTATCCACCACAGTCAGACACTCTTCTTCTCAAGCTAGATATATAATGGAAAATCAGGTAATTGAGGATTCAGATGACACTCTTACTGAAGAGAATACAATGGAGGGACTCACCTTGTAGCAGAGGCCTTGTATCTGACAGTTGTTGCCACCAGCTGCCTCTGAGATTGAATGACTTTGGGCTAAGAGCTCTATCTTAGTCCAAGATAGAGCTATTCTATATCAAAGAGAGCAGCTGAGCCAACATGGTCACCTCACACAGCAGCTGGAGGTGGGGTGAACCAGCAGGGAAAGGGTCTGAGCAGGATCGCAATGCCTTGCCCAGCAGTTGGTGAAGTGCAGACTGGGACGCTATTACCGCACTAGGTCTGACTAGATAGGAGATTCTATGACTAGAATGCTCTGGAGCTACTACTAAAGCAGACACCACTGAGCCCACAAAAACTGCATCTCTAGGGGACCATAACCAGTGGTAGAACTTGGTGCCATGGGGGGGTCAAGAGGGAAGAAATACCTCAGTGTCTCTCTCTTTCACCTGCCTCCATGAGCAACTGCCCTAGAGCTGGAGGGCTCAAGAGCCAGGACAATACCAAAGCAGCTTCATTGACCACAAATCACAGAGCAAAGTGTGAGAAATTAATCTGAGCATATGAGAGGGTGGGTAATACAAAAACCAGCACATTCATAATATATATCATACAACTACTTGTAGCCCTCAGTAAATAAATCAATGCTATGATTGGCCTTATGTAGATTTCAAGAGTTCATTCCCTATAACCTTGTGCCTTCCTCTCCCCTCTCCCTAGATCTCAACTTCCTCTGCATTCTTTTCACCTTTCCTGTCCATTCTTCTTTTTCCTCATCTTCCTTTTCTCTCTGCTCTCTCCTTCCCTCCCACTCTTTCCAATCTCTCTGAATCCTGGTGGCCTTCAAGAATAGGGGTCATGTCCTTGGACTTGACCTACTCACAGGTATGAATTAACTGCTGTGGGTTAGGCAGGATCTTGCTACTCAATAGCCTAGGACTCTAGTGTGCAGCAGCAAAGGAGAATAAGCAATTCAAAAAAAAAAAACAGAAGTTGTATTATGGCAACTGAAGTAACGTGCTTGGTGCTAAACAACCACATTCTGCTCACATTACTTTTGAAGGATTAAAATAGCTAAAAATACAATTATGCAGTATCTCCTTTTAGTCAATTAACCAAGGGTATATGCCAGATCGAAATACATACAGAAAGTCACTTTACATTCTATACCTCACAGTGGTCATATACATAATTGTCATTTTAATATGAATCTATAACCACAGTACTATCCTTTCATGCTCTATGGCTACTGTATTAATGAACAGACCCTTTATTTAAAAGAGGGAGATTAAAACAGTAGTGCTTGTTTTACTGGTTTGTACTAATCTTTTTTGCATTTGTTTTTCTTTTTTTTTTTTGCGGGGGGCGGGGGTTGCCTTAGGGTGTGTACACTTACATGAGAGGCAGAGAAAGACCAAGACAGTGAAAGGGAAAATGAGAAATCATAGCCCTCGCAGGGGGAGAATGGCCATGCTACAATCTTTTCTTCTCCGTTCTCCTCCCAGGATATTGGCCATGAACACATATGTGTCCTGCATGATTTTCGTACTGCCAGGTCCGGGATTGAAGCACGGTCAGCCATGTAGGAGTCCAGTAACATAACTGCTACACCACATGCTGGCCCCATAGAGAAATTTTTGCTATAGAGCATGTGTGCTGGCCAGAGACACAAAGAAAGACAGGGAGAAGGAAAGTGAGAAATCACCCCCCAGGGGGGATGGCCATGCTGCCATCCCTTCTCTTCCATTCTTCTCTCGGGATTTAGGGCATGTACGATGTGAGATTCGGGACTGGAACCACAGTCAGCCATGTGGAAATACAGTGTCGTAACAACTAACTACCTACTGGCCTCGTTTTCCCTTCTCGTGAATTTCTCAGAAAGGATTGGCTTTTGGTGAGTGTGAGAAAATAGCAGGAGTGTGGTCAGAAGACTACATTGTACATGCACCAGCATATCTCCCCAAAGAAGGCTCCAAGGCACACAGGATGCCTCTTACCCAAGCCACCTTGTCCAGCCCTTCTCCAGTCTCCACACTGACTGCACCAGCGCCTTAGTATCTGCCTATCCATAGAGCTTGGTGTTTTCACTCTGATCCTGTGGCCCGCATGCTCAGCATGACTAAACACCCTGGTTTTCCTCCTCGGTGTTTGAGTGTGTCAGGGAGCCTCTCTTCAGTCAGTCCTGAGCACATGCCAATGTCACTTGCAGCCACACCACTCCATTCCTCTCATCTGTTTCTGGCTGACATGGAGGTTCCCTCTCACGCCCACTTTACCAGGGTGCTTTGGCACCTCTGAACTCCAACACATGAAGTACAATGATGTTTGTTCGCCTCTGAGAATAGTCTTGGCTTGGGGTGCAAGACTGTGTCAGGACCCAGAATACTTAGAAGCTTTGATATTGTGGTTACTATGGAGCAACTGAGCTCCCTCTTCCTTTTTATCTTTTTTCCTTCAACTCATTCTCAATATCTCTTCCTATAAACCATGTATATGCTCGTATGCATTCAAATAGACATGTGGCGTTCAGGCTTGTATATTTTTTTTGTAACTCCACTATATCTTACAAACATATATCACCTAGACAAAATGTAGTTTTATAATAGTAAAGTGCTAACTGGTGGAAAACCTGTTATAATATTTTCATAGTAATATTTTCTAAATTTTTCTCACAGAATTTTTAGTAGTTGAAACTTCAAAAGTGTAATTTTGAAATAGTCTTTTCAGAAAAAAATAAAACCTGACTAAATTCTTTCTGCATCACTTAAATATATATATATGTGTGTGTCACACACACACACACACACACATATACACACACACACACACATATATATATATATATATATATATATATATATATATATATATATATAAATTTGTCCCAGATTGGCACAAATAAACATCTTTTTACTGTCAGTATTAGATCCACCCATTCACTATCCCAACTACCCTGATTTTATTCCTTGTCCTTTCACATTTGATTTTGAACTTTGTGTCCTGAGTTTCCCCGTTCCCTGTACACTTAGGTCCCAGCCCCATGAGGGACGCTACACATGACTCTGAAAAGGTCCCAAGGCTGGGGTCAGACTAGCCCAGCAGTAAAACACCACACTGTGTCAGGCAACCCGCATGGGAAAATTCCCTGGGCTGGCTGAAGCTACGGCTGAATCACAGTGTCCAGATTCTGTTGGAGGTGCTCTCTCTCTATCATTCTTGGAAAAAATTAAATAAATAAACTTAAGTTCAAATTAAACTAATTAAATTCATTTACAAGTGTAATATTCGGAAAGGAAAAAATTCTTTGTCCTCTCTCACTCTCGGTTTTTTTTGCTTTTATTTTATTTTCGTTTTGTCCAAATCAAAATCACTCAGCGTGAGGGCAGAATGACCATGACGAGGGAACGCCTTCTAGGGCATTTCACCCAGCAACTGTCTCCAGATAACAGCTGCCTGAGTCATGTACAGCTTGTGGGTGTCTGGCAGCCTTCAGGGATTGCCATGCTCTGACTCAAGGTTGCAGAGGCTCTTCACAGAGCTCAGCACCCAGGATGATGTCAGTCAATTCAATTACAGTCAGAGGATCGGTGGTATTCAGACAGACATTGCGTTCATTCAGTTCCAGTCAGAAATTCCAGGGACACAGCCAAGTCAATGTAGGTGGCACAGAAAAAGCTACTGATAATAGTAACTACTAGAAGTCCTGATTAGATATGGCTCCGGGCTTAAACAGATTCTCTATCAATATCCTATTCGTCACATCAAGACAGTAAGACAGTGTATCAGGGCAGGTATTGGATTCACCAGATGTCTTTAGTTTCCTTGTTGATTTTTAAATGTCTCTGTTAAGGAATCTGTTTGAGGAATGGATCTATTTTTATTCATAATTACTTCTCCATCTGTCTTGCCATTTTTCTATAAAAAGATTCACATCCTACATGTTAACCTATTTTAATTTGTGAACTCTTCAGAGCCAAAATGCCTTTTTACAAGGTTAACAAGATGATGTACACATATTGTTTTCCAATGAAGAGCTGCTAATTACTGAAGGTTCTTCAAGCCATTTAAAGGATAGCTTTAAAAGTCAGTTTGAAGAAACATTTCATTTACTATGTTGAAACTACCTGTCAGCTTGATAATTTATTTTTAAGGTAGTAGAAAAATATTCTCATTAAAATGTTTAATATGGACTTTTTCTGTGTGGGTTCTCTCTTCTATGAGTTTCGGGAATCATTTAAGAATCAGGGTATGGAAACTTGGTACTGCCTCATCTTGATTTATTGTCAATCTCAAAAAAAAAAAAAACATAAATTCTGTGTTCTTCACTTCCCCCCAAACAGAGTAAGAGCAAAAATGCCTAAGTCTAACAGAAAATATTGTTGAAAGGATGATGTAAAGTGATGTGAAAAGTATATGAAGAATTGTCTAAATATGTCAGATCTTGTTATGATTAAAGCTAAAGGTTTCTAGGTGAAATTTCACTACTACTACGTTAGTACATGGGCATTGAAGACTCATAGGCTGCGACTAGCAGTTGGCATAATGGCTATGTCACTGGACTCCCATGTAGTCAACTGCTGCTCAAGTCCCAGACCTGGTGGCTTAAACTCATGCCAGGCGCATGTGCATGCATGCCCAAGATCCCGAGAGGAGAATGGAGGAGAAGGGATTGCAGTGTGGCCATCCCCCCGGGGGGGGGTTTCTCGCTTTCTGTCTCTCTGTCTCTGTCTTTCTGGAGAGCACACGTGCAATATAGCAAAAACATCTCAAAAAAAAAAAAAAAAGAATTGGGAACCAGCAGTTAGCGTAATGGCTATGTAGCTGGATTCCCACGTAGTTGACCATGGTTCGTGTCCCGGACCCGGTGGCTTAGAACTCACGCTGTGCATGCGTGCCCAAGATCCCGAGAGGAGAATGGAGGAGAAGGGATTGCAGCGTGACCATCCCCCCTGGGGGGTGATTTCTCGCTTTCTGTCTCTTTCTGTCTCTATGTCTCTCTCTGTCTGTCTGGCGAGCACACGCGTCCTATAGCGAAAACCTCTTAAAAAAAAAAAAAGAATAAAGACTCATAGGTTTTTCTAAATCACATCTTTTAAACAAATGATTGTGTAACATATGCCATTGTGAAATTTGTTGCAAAATTGAGATTGCTTAAAAATTAAGAAGTGAATAATTGGATTGCTCCTATGAAAAATAATTTCTGTCTAGATATTTCTTATATAGGACCATATATTTAGTGTTGTACTTCTTTTTTTTATATTTAGATAGAAAACATACCATAAAATTCACCTTTCTGAAGTATACACTTTTGTGGTTTTCTGTACATTCACAAAATTGTGCATTTATCACCATTATGTAATCCCCAAATAGATTCATACCACAAAATGAACTCCTATGTTCCCCTTATTCCCTTTTCTTGCTAATAATCTAGTTTCTATATCTATGGATTTTCCTTTTTTAGACATTTCATATTAATATTTCTAATATCTCTTAGCATAAGGTCTTTAAAGTTCTCCTACATATTAGGATGTACCAGAACTTCACTCTTTTTTATAGCTATAGAATATTTTATTATATGGCTATATACGAATTTGCTTACTCATTCATTCATTCATGGACATTTGGTTGTTTCACATTTTGGCTATGACCCAAAAAATGCTGCTATAAAATTTAGTGTACAGGTTTTTGGTTGGACATCTGTTTTCATTTCTCTTGGGTATATATCTGGGAATGCAATTGCTGGGTCATATGGTAACTTTCTGCTTTATCATTTAACTAAGTGCCAGACTGTTTCCCAAAGTAGCTGCACCATTTTACATTTCTATCAACAATGTATGAGGGCTCCAATTTCTTCACATGCACTCCAACACTTTAATCATAAGTCTTCTTGATTATAGCCATCCTAGGGAGTATGACGTGGCATCTCATTGAGATTTTTATAGAATTCCCTAATGATTAATGATGTTAAACATTTTTTTTTCTGTGTTTGTTGGCCATTTGTATATCTTCTTTGAAAAAATATCTATTAAAATACTCTGCCCATTTTTATTATTTGTGTTATTGTTCTGTGATTGCAAGTGTTCTTTATATATCCTGAATAAAGTCCCTTATCAGAAATTATGTACAAATGCTTTATCACATTCTATGAGTAATATTTTTTTTTTCAAGAGAGATTTTTGCTCTAGGGCACAAACACTCACCAGAGGGAAAGACAGAGACACAGAAAGCAAGAAATCACACCCCAGGAAAGACAGCCATGCCTCAATTCCTTCTCCTTCATTCTCCTCTTGGGATTTTGGGCACACACGCACATGCACCCAGAATGAGTTTTAAGCTGCCAGGTCCAGGACTGGAATCACGGTAAGGCATGTGGGAGTTCAAAAATATAACCATTACGCCATGTGCTGGTCCCTCTATGAGTAATCTTTGCACTCTCTTGATATGTCTTTAAATACACAAGTATTTTGATTTTGACAAGTTTCATTTTTTTAATTTTTTCTTTTGTTGTTTGTGCTTTGGCTATGATATTTTAAAATTGCATATTCTGGGACCAGCAGTTAGCGTAATGGCTATGTTGCTGGACTCCCACATAGTCAGCCATAGTTCGAGTCCCAGAATGCACCCCGTGGCTTAAACTCACACCGGGCGCATGTGCGTGTGTGCCCAAAATCCTGAGAGGAGAATGAAGGAGAAGGGATTGTGGCATGGCCATCCCCCCTGGGGATTGATTTCTCGCTTTCTGTCTCTCTGTCTTTCAAGTGCATACACCTTATAGCAAAGACCTCTCTAAAGAAAAAGAAAAAAAAACTCTGCATATTCTAAGACCAAGAAGCTTTACATATTTTGTCTTCTAAGAGTTTTATCATTTAGGTATACACATTTTGAGTTTTTTGTTTTTCATTTTGATGTAACATATGAGCTAGGGATTCACCTTCATTTTTTTGCGTGCAAACATCCACTTGTGCCATTCCAGTTTGTTGAAAACACTACTCTTTCCTCATTGAATTGTCTTATTGCCATTTTGAAAAATGGATTGATATTATGTGTCTTGTTTTAAACTCTTAATTTTTCTGTCATTGATTTCTATGCTTATCTTTATGTTGTACCACACATTCTAAATTATTTTTGAATGTTTTAAAATTAATAAGTTTACTTAGTTATTTTTAGACTGTTTTAGCTATTGAAGTACGCTTTAATTTACATATAAATGTTAGTATCAGCTTATCAATTTCTGTAGTAAAAGTCTGCTAAGGGTTGTATTGAATATATAGAATATTTTGTGTATAAATCATCTTGTCAGCTTGTCAATATTATTTATTATAATATCTGATTTATATATAATGATTGTACCTCTTTGTGGAGTATAGTATAGTTTTTAAAAGCATAATCTAGAAGATATAATTCTAAGTAAAATATGTCAGCTATGAAAGACAAATACTGTATGCCCCTGCTTAACAAATATTAAGTGTTCTCTCCCATTAGTGATAGCTAAAGGACTCAATAGCATCAAAGAAGGAAGAGTAATGACAAATACTAAAAGCTACAAGGGTGGGGATGAGCAGTTAGCGTAATGGCTATGTCGCTGAACTCCCATTTAGCTGACCATGGTTTGAGTCCTGGACCTGGTGGCTTAAACTCACACCAGGCGTGTGTGCGTGCATGCCCGAGATCCCAAAAGGAGAACGGAGGCGAGACCAGCAGTTAGCGTAATGGCTATGTCGCTGGACTCCCATGTAGTCGACCATAGTTTGCATCCGTCCCAGACCCGGTGGCTTAAAACTCATGCAGGGCGCGTGTGCGTGCATGCCCAAGATCCCAAGAGGAGACTGGAGGAGAAGGAATTGCGGCGTGGTCACCCCCCATGTGGGGTGATTTCTCGCTTTCTGTCTCTCTGTCTCTCTCTGTCTGTCTGGAGAGCGCACACGCCCTATAGCAAAAACCTCTCCAAAAGAAAAAGAACGGAGGAGAAGGGATTGCAATGTGGCCATCTCCCCGGGAGGTGATTTCTTGTGTTCTATCTCTCTGTCTCTCTGTCTTTCTGGTGAGCACACACACTCTATAGCAAAAATCTCTCCAAAAAATAAATAAATAAAAAAGCTACAAGAGATAGGGGAATGAGGTTTCAGAAGTAGTTGATTATCAGACAGAAGAGTGTATCTTGTCAATGTAAAGTTTTCTGATCCATGACTACAAGATACATTTATATCATCTTTTGTAATTTCTTTCAACATTATTTTGTTTGGGGGCATAAATCTTTTATGTTTTTTGTTTAACACATTTGTATTTTATTCTTTTGATAGAATTGAAAATAGAATTGGAACCAGCAGTTAGCATAATGGCTATGTCGCTGGACTCCCATGTAGTCTACCGTGATTCGAGACCTGAACCCGGTGGCTTAAATTCACACCGGGCACATGTGTGTGCATGTGCCAAAGATCCCAAGAGGAGAATGAAGGAGAAGGGATTGTGGCATGGCCATCCTCCCTGGGAGGTGTTTTCTCGCTTTCTATCTCTCTCTCTCTCTGACTTTCTGGCGAGTGCACACACCCTATAGCAAAAACTTATTAAAAAAAAATAGAATTGACTTAATTTTATTTTAAAATTGTTCTTTCCCAGTGCATATAAAATACAACTAATTAACTAGTTAATGTATATTGATGTTATATCTTATAACCTTACCAAACTCATTTATTTGCTATAATAGTATTTTTATGGATTTCCTAATTTCTTTTTTATATACACAAGATCACATCATCTGAAAATAGAGAGTTTTCTGGTTGTCACTTACAACTTTTCCATGTTTCACTGTGATAGCTAAAATTAATAGCACAATGTTAAATAGATACAGGATAGTCAGGGGACATCTGTGCCCTTTCTCTTGATAGTAGAGGGGAAGTTTTACTATTTAGTTTTTTATTATTAACTGTAATGCTAATTGAGGGTTTCTTTGAAGACACTATCAAGCTGAAGAAGTTCCTTCTTATTCTTAGTTTATTGAATGTTTTAATTAGAAAAATATCTTGGATTTCTTCATTTTTTTTTCTTTTTGTCTACTAAGATGAGGAGTGTATTTTGCTATTTATTATATTAACCAATATATTACATTGGTTGATATTTGTACAAAAATCCAACCTTGCATTACTGTTATAAATCTTAGTTATAGTACAAGTAATTTTTAAAAACAAAATAGATTTAGTTTGTTAGTATTTTGTTAAAGATTCTTGTGTCTATATTTATAAGGGATATTGATCTATAAATTTTTTCTTAAGGTGCTTTGTCTATTTTTAGTACTAGAAACATATTGGCCTCACAGAATGAGTTGGAAAATGCCTCCTCTGTTTGTGAAGAGATGTTAATCATTCTCTAAGTGTTTGGTAGAAGTCACCAATTAGGCCATCTTAATTTGGAAAATTCTAAAATTTGTGGCTTCAATCTTTTTCCTTGTGACAGATCTGTTCTGATTTTTTTAAAAAAATAAGTTTTGGTATATGTGCCTTTTGAAGAATAAATAGATTTTTTATAATTCTTTTTATTTCTGTAAGTTCTGTAGTAGTGTCTTCTATCTTACTCAGTGTAATAGTAAATTGAATATTCTCTATTTTTTTCTTGGTCAATTTCTTAATCAGTTCGGTGATCATTACAAAATAATATGAACTAATAAACATTTATTTCTCATGGGTCAAGAAATTGGAAGTTCGGGAACCAGCAGTTAGCGTAATGGCTATGTCATTGGACTCCCACATAGTCGACCGCGGTTCACGTCCTGGACCCGGTGGCTTAAAACTCGCGCCGGGCATGTGTGCGTGCGTACCCAAGATCCCGAGAGGAGAATGGAGGAGAAGGGATTGCAGCGTGACCATCCCCCCTGGGGGGTGATTTCTCGTTTCTGTCTCTATGTCTCTCTCTGTCTGTCTGGCAAGCGCACGCGCCCTATAGTGAAAAATCTCTCCAAAAAAAAAAAAGAAATTGGAAGTTTAAGATTGGGATGCTGGGATAGCTAGGTTCCAATGAAGGTCTTCTTTCAGACTGGGACTGCTGTCTTTTCATTATATTTTTATTTTCCTATAGACTTATAAAACAACTACATAAAACAATAATTATGGATCTGGTGGAAATAGAACAAGAGCTCTCTTGGATCCTTGTTAAAAGGGCATGAATCCCATTCATGAGGTCTCCATTATAATGACATCATTACCTCTCATATGCCCTACCTCCTGAGATATGGGTAAGTTAGGATTTCAATGTAAGAATTTGAAGAGGAGGATGTAAATATTCAATCTGTTGCAGTACACTTAACTGTAAGTTTATCGATTTATTTTATTTTATTTAAAAAAGAAAAAGTTTGAGCCAGCAGGTGATACAGAGGTCAAGGTGTCTGGATCCCAAAGGTCAACTGCATGGTTTGAGTCCCAGATCCAGCAGCTTTAAAAGCATGTCGTGTGTGTGTGTGTGTGTGTGTGTGTGTGTGTGTTTGTCTAAAATCCTGAGAAGAGACTGGAAGAGGGATTGAGTGTGGCCATGTCCCGTGTGTGTGGGAGGTGATATCTCACTTTTCCTTTCTCTATCTCTCCAATAAGCGCACATGCCTGGTAGCAAAACAAAACAAAGAAAATCCAAAGCAAATTCAACTTTCGGTTTTATTAATTTTCTCTATTATTTGTATATTTTCTATTCCATTTAATTCCACTTTAATCATTAATATTGTCTTCCTTCTGTAAGCTTCTGTTTAATTCAGTTCTTTCAAATTAATTCTCATAGTTCTTTTTAAGTTTATTTATTTTTTCTATGAATGGGAGGGAGATGGAGCACTCTTGACAGGGTGTTTTCATGCTGAATCTTCTTCCACATCCCTCCAGTTTCTCAGGACTTTACGGGCCTGCCAGCACATGCAGCATGTTGGGTGAGTCAGAGATATGAACCCACAGTCAGCCATGTGGCTTTCAGCACTGCAGTTCAGTATGCTATGGACTATGTCACCTAGTTGGATCATCTTTCCTCTTTTTTAACATAGCCATTTAAAGCTGTAAATCTCCCTCTAAGCACCACTTTATTTGCATTCCATGAGTTGATATTGTATTTTGTATTAATTTATTTCAATGTACTAATTTCCCTTATAATTTTTTCTTTGATCTTTTGCTTATTTAAAAATATGTTGTTTAATTTTTACATATTTGTGAATTTACCATTCTTCTGTTACTAATTTTTAATTATGTTACATTGTGTTCAGAAACCATAACTTATCATAACTTATTCATTACTTTTAACTCAAAAAAGGTTTTATTTTACAATTTATGTTTTGGTCTATTCCGCAGAATGTTCCATGTACACTTTGGAAGAATGTGTATTCTGTTGTTGTTGAATGGAAATGTCTATAGGTTCTTTTAGGTCTAAGTGGTTTTCATGAGTCTCCTATTACCTGGCTGATCTGTTGTCTAGTTGTTCTATCTATTATTGAAAGTGAGATATCAAAATATTTCAGTATTATTGTCAAATTGTCTTTCCTTCAATTCTGTCATTTATTTCTTCATGTATTTTAGGGTTCTATTGTTAGATGCATATATGTTCGTAATTCCTACATCATCTTGATGAATCGACCATTTTTAATTTAAAAATATTCTTTTTGAGGCCATAGGTGGTGTAGTGGTTAAGGTGCAGGCCTTCCACATGGTCAAACATGGTTTGAGTCACGGACCTAGTGACTTGAAACTCACACCCAACACGTGTGCATGCATAAACAAAATCCCAAGAAGAGAATGAATAAGAAGGGATTGTAGTGTGGCCATTCTCCCTGCGGGGCGATTTCTTGCTTTCTGTCTCTGTTTCTCCAGCAATATCATGTATCCTTTTGTAAAAGTCTCTCTCAAAAATAAACAATCGTTTTTTCAGTAACAATTTTTTGCATTAAGTTATTTTGTTTAAAATTAATATGGCCACTTGAAGTTTCCTCTGATTATTGCTTACATGACCTATTATATCAATCATTTCCAACCTTTTCCATACAACTAATTTGTGTTCTTTCATATAAAGTGTGTATATATAGACACCATATGGTTTATCACTTTTTGAATCAACTCTGTAAATCTCAGACTTTTAATTGGATCATTAATTTATTTACATTTGATATAAGTACTATTAATATAAAATTTACATCCATCATTTCTATTCTATCAAAACTATTTTTTTGTATACATATTTTGGTTTATATATTTATTTCTCCATACTATCTTCCTATTGAATTAGTTTTTAAAGGGTACTATGTCATAGTTCCCTTGTCATTTCTTTTGTTTTACTTTTGAACTACTTTCCTAGTGTTTTCCTGAAGTTCATAATAATATCTTAACTTACACTAGCTTAATTTCAATAATATACAAAAATATTGCTTCTATACATCTCCTTCCTCTCTTTTTGAGCTATTTTTTCTCAAATTACATCTTTTATATGCATTCCCAAAATAAACCTGATTATTTTATGTAGTTGTTGCATAAGCCAGATAGAAACAATAGGTATAAATGAAAATGCATTAATACTTCTTTATATTTGCCTATGTAATTATGTTTACCAGTGCTTTTTAATTAACTATGCAGACTACAATTTCCTGTAAATAATAAATCACTTTTCTCTTTTCAATATTTTTAATGTCATTTTAAGATGCTCATTAGCTTTGGTTTTCAATAGTTGGATTATAATGTTTCTATGTGTGGATGTGTTTTAGTTTTTCCTACTTAGAGGTCATTGAATCTCTTGTATATGTACATTAATACTTTTTTTTTTTTGGAGAAAGATTTTTGCTATAGGGTATATGCACTTGCCAGAGAGAGAGAGAAAGCTAGAACCACCCCCCTCCCGCCCCCATGGAAAATGACCACACCGTAATCCCTTCTTCTGCCTTCTCCTCTCAGGATTTTGGACATGCACACACACGTGCCCAGCATGAGTTTCAAACCATCGAGTCTGGGACTCAAACTGCAGTTAATTATGTGGAAGTCCAGCACTGTAACCATAATGCCATCTGCTGGTCTCATGTACATTAATTCTTTCAATTAAATATCTGGCATTTAGCCATTGTATCTTTGAGCATTCTTTCTGTCTCTTCTTTTTCTCCTCTACATTTTTTGAAATTTCATTGTGTATATAATGCTATACTGGATGATGTCCTTTGGATTTCTGAGAATAATTTATTTTTGCTTCATTTTGTTTTCTTTCTGGTCCTTCCACTAAATAATTTCAATTTCCTTATTTTTCAGTTTGCTATTTTTTCTACCTGCTCAAAACTCCTGATGATGTTCTCTAATGATTTATTTTATTTATTTTTAACTTCAGTATTTCTATTTTTAGTATCATTTATATTTCCTAACTAATATTCTTTATTTCATGTAATATAAATCTCATAATTTATATTAATTCTATCAATATCATTATTTTAAGATCTCTGGGCATTGTATTAGCTTCCTAGCACTGCTGTAACAACATACCACAAATTCAGTGGTTTAAAAAGATAGAAATGTATTCTTTCAAAGTTCTGGAAATGAAAAGTTCAAAATCAAGGTATCAGTATTGTACTCCCTCTGAAGGCTCTAGCATAGAATTTGTTTCATCCCTCTTTTTCATTGTGGTTGTCAGCAATCGGACATTCTATGTCTTGCAACTAATCACTCTCTTTTACTCCTGTTTTCATACGACATTCTTCCTATGCGTTTCTGTCTCCCTCTTCTTATAAGGACACCAGTCATATCACATTAGAGTTCATCCTAATTCAGTATGACCTCACCTTAACTAATTATATCAGTAAATATGCCATTTTCAAATACAGTCATATTCCAAGTTTTGGGGTGGACATGAATTTGGGAAGGATTTTATTCAACCTAATACAAACAAATTTATATTAGCTGAATTAAGGTTTCTATCTATTAAGTTTAATGTTTGGGCTTCCTCAGGAATGGTTTCTATTTCTTTAATTCTTTTGCATAGGCCATACCTTCCTATTTCTTTGCATATACAGAAATTTCTTGTTAAAAATGGGAATTTTAGAGCCAGCCTGTGGCATAGTGGTGGTTGAGCAACTGGATCCCATATGACCAACTGAACAATTCAAGTCCCAATCCAGAAAGGATTGTGGCATAACCATTCTCCATGTGGGGTGTTTTCTCATTTTCTCTCCCTCTCACTCTCTCTGTGGCAAGCACATACCCTCGCTGGCAATTTTTAAAAGGAGAGGTATTTAAAATAATATAGAATGTCAGCACTGAAAATTAAATTATCCTTCTTTCTCATGTTTTGTTATTGCTACTTGTCATTTTTGCTATTGTTAATACATTGTTGACCAATCCTATGAAGTTTGCATTCTTTGTCATAAGTGACATTAAGGCCTCAGCTTCCTTAGCTTAATGGTCAGTTAGTGATTCAAGAGAGATTTCTTTAATTACCTGGTAGCAATAAGTCTTCCAGCCTTTGCTGATGGATTCTGCATTTGTTTTCAGACAGGCCTTCAAGACTCAACCAGGGACTTGATAATTCTTCTTTATTCCCCTTCTTCTGCTTGAATAGAGCCTCAAGGTCAACCAGAGGTGAGAGTTTATGGACTCTCAGGTCTTTCTCTGAGCATGTGCACAGCTCTATGCATGTAACTTCTACATTCCTAGTTGTTTTCAACTAATGCCAAAAGGCTTTTGCTGTGACTGAGCTCTGAGTCAGGTCAAACAAAGACATGTACGTGAGCAAGGTCTCCAGGGAAACACAAAACAATTAAAATAATGTCAATTCTGCTGGGGTAGGGCTTTGAGGAAACATCAGTTCATTTTGTCCCCCCAGTGACTGTCACACGGCTGCTTTTCCAAAGACTCTACTCTCTTCAAGGCTACAATAGAGCCAGGGCAGCTGTGGGGTAGGAGAGGATGGAGGGAGTAAGGATGGGGATTGGAAAAGGACATGTTACAACTCCACAAAACTCTCTGTTCTTAGCAAGAGGAAGCTGTATATTGGTTTTGTTTTGAATAAACACTCTGGATTGTGGCAAGCCTTTGGTTTGTTTCCTGAATTCTGAAAAAGTCAATTCTGTTCATTTTTACCACTGTGCTCATTATACAGTGGAAGATTTCAAAGTTTCTTACTCTGACATTTCCCCCTGACATCCCATAGCCATAGCTTTTCAAACTGATAAAAAATAATTTCCTTATGTTTTATTTATCAGAATGAAAGACAACAATTAGTTTAAAAATGGGCAGTTTTTCATTTGGCTAAGCAACACAGACACCATTCTGAAAATACTCTAAAGAAGCAGGCTCCACCACAACTTTAAGAAAGCTGCAGTCTTGGCAGTGACTGCTGCTGTTCTGTTGGCGATGGGCAGAGAAAGCTACTTCTGTTTTCACTGTAAAGATAATTTATTCCCTAGGAATATACCAGCACAAAACTCTCTGTTCTTAGCAAGAGGAAGCTGTATATTGGTTTTGTTTTGAATAAACACTCTGGATTGTGGCAAGCCTTTGGTTTGTTTCCTGAATTCTGAAAAAGTCAATTCTGTTCATTTTTACCACTGTGCTCATTATACAGTGGAAGATTTCAAAGTTTCTTACTCTGACATTTCCCCCTGACATCCCATAGCCATAGCTTTTCAAACTGATAAAAAAATAATTTCCTTATGTTTTATTTATCAGAATGAAAGACAACAATTAGTTTAAAAATGGGCAGTTTTTCATTTGGCTAAGCAACACAGACACCATTCTGAAAATACTCTAAAGAAGCAGGCTCCACCACAACTTTAAGAAAGCTGCAGTCTTGGCAGTGACTGCTGCTGTTCTGTTGGCGATGGGCAGAGAAAGCTACTTCTGTTTTCACTGTAAAGATAATTTATTCCCTAGGAATATACCAGGCAAATAATAGTGACTTATTCTCTACTATTTCCAGAAATCATTTAAAACAAACTAACTCAAATTAGTTCTTTCTTACAGCAGGTTTTTCTTTTCAGTCTTTGAGTTCTTTGCTAATGTATGTCACTATGAGATTTCAAATTTGTATCTTGTTAGTCTTTTATTATGATAGATAAGGAGACTCTACTGTTCTAAAAACCTTGTGGTTCCTTTCTATTTAAAGTGAAATAAAATACTAAGATTTAAACATGTCTTTCCAAAATTCATGTGTTGGAATTTGATTGTATTGTGAAGGTGTTAAGAAGAGCCTTAGTCTAATAGTGTTGAAAGGTAGGGTCTTTGCATAGCAATTAAACATCAGGATAGGACCCCCATGATTGGGTTCTGGTGGGATGATAAAGGAGAGGGAATTAGTCAGAGACATACTTTGCTCTACACATACTCCTGCCCTCTGGCATGTTGTGACACAGCATGAAGACCCTCTCCAGATGCAGCCCCTCAACCCTGGCTCTCCAAACTGTGAACTATAAAAATATTTGTGTGTTACTCAGATTCATGTATTTCTGTTATTAGCAACAGAATGGACTAGAATATCAAATTTATTGTAAAATCCCATGTTTTATTTTGGAAAACTACAATGTATTTAAAATTACAATACAGGACCAGCCAGGTGGTATGGTGGTTAAAGTAGCTGAATCCCACAAGGCCCACTATGTGGTTTGAGGCCTAGTTTAAAAAATATGCCTGGCATGTGTGCATGCTTACCCAAATCCTAAGAGGAGAATGGAAAAGAAGGGATTGTGGCATGGTCATCCCTGAGGGAGGTGATTTCCCACTCTCTTTCTCTCCTCTCCCTCTCTCTAGTGAATACAAATGTCCTATAGAAAAATTTTTATGAAAAACTACAATACAAACTGTTGTTATAGGGAAAAGATTAAAAAGAGAAAAAAAAAAACTAACATTATTTCTGGAATATGTGCTTCCATGTTCCAAATATCATGTTTGGCATTTTATACATATATTATTTGTTTCTCACAACAATATCTTAAAAAATTAATAGATTTTCTATTATACTAGCCAAGGTACAGAAACCTTAAATAACAAGTCCAAAGTTACACAACTGGTGATAGTGTAACTTTCCTATTTTTATTAAGAAGGTTTTGATTTTGAAAATAACTTTAATAATAAATAAATCTGATTCTCTAAATTACCATGAAATTTAAAATAATTTAAGGGATTACTCTAGCAAAGAGTATACAAGATAGTGTTTTCCTAATTGCCTTTCTTAGATAACAGCCAGAGGCAAAAATCTTTGTTCTTAATGTCATGAACTATAATTCAATAAAAAAAAAATACAGTATTATTTGGAAAACATAAGTCAAACAAGAACTAGTATTGAGTAACGTTTGACAGAGACTGATAAGTATTTCCATCAAAATAGATCAAGCTCATAATGAATGTCTAAACTATTTATTGTTTCAATGTATTTTAATTACATTTTAAAGTTTCAAAAATGTCACTAAACCACTAAAAAAGATAATGTTCAAAATCACAAAGTTCTTCTTGGAATATTCTCAACATTTAAGCCTATAACACGCAATGTTATTTTATGAGTCATTGTCTTGGAATAATTTTCTTCCTAATGTTACAATACTTTCTAATAGGGATTTTAATTTTGCAAACAAATTTTACAAACATTGATATTTCCAGAATTTTTGAAAAGAGTGTATAAAAATTATGATAAAATATATGACAGTAATATGGTCACTTTCTTATGAACTAATCATAGAACACCTTTCACTTCCATTCTAACATATTCTTTAATCGGAGAAAGTCAATTAAGTATAGGGTAGTGACTCTGTCATTTACACCTGCCTCCACTGTTTTTAGAAAGATCCATAAAGTCTTCCTGAATCATATTGTCTGTCTAACTGTGGTCTACTCAGAAAATAAGGGTAATTATACTGTTTTCTAGTTGCCTTCATCTAGCAGAAACTATATTTATGCTTAAAAACTTAAATGAAGAAGTTGGGGCCAGCAGGTGGCATGGTGTTCAGGGTGCTAACCTCCCACATGGCCAACCATGGTTCAAGTCCCAGACCTGGCAGCTTGCTTTCTCTTTTCCTGTATCTCTCTCCCTCTTTCCATCTCTCTCTCTCTCTTTCTCTCTCTCTAATTCTGTCCTTCTCTGATCAAATTAAAATAAATAAAGTAATACTTAAAAAAAAATAAATGAAGAAGTCAACAAATTTTTCCTGCATACAGCAGTTGTCTTGATAACTATTTTAATGCTGTTCTATTTCTTTAAGTCCCTTAAAGATTCTGCATATTTACTACAGGTAAGATCATTTATTTAGTATGAAATAAAGATTATATAGTGGTTTCTATTTTAACATTCATGAAGAGAAAGGAGGATAGATTAAGGTCTTAAACTTTTATTTAAACTACAAACATATACTTGCAAAATTATGGGACTCTTGAAGAGTTACTATTAATAATAAGAGAACCAGAAAATTCCCCAAAATAGGACCAAAAATACTGCAAGGGAACTAGCCACCTGAATGGGACTCCATTTTGGGGTAGAAATGATTCTTTATGAGAAATAAAATTTTAGTTAGACTTTCATACAGGTATTATTTAAATTAATATTATCGAAGGATTGTGGAAATCTCAAGCTAATGAATAAAGAGAAAATACATTTAAGAAAGATGAAATATTAATGGCTGCAGCCAAAGAAAATCCAAAATTGCTTTTCGTACATTCTGCTTTAGGCATGGCCAAGAAGTTTCTGCCAGATCAATTTTCTCACAAATAAACTTAGAATTACCAAAGAAAAAACGTGCTTATAAGTAGCACAGAGTGAATGAAAGCAGAAAAGTTATAGAATAGAATCAGCTGGAAGAAAGAATGACGTGAGGTGATTTTCCTGGTATTTGTTTTTTATTTTTATTTTTAATTACTTCAGTCTAAGAGTAGATTGTGGTCTACGCTGCAGGTGAAAACATTGATAGGAAACCCATATACTTCTCTGCCTAAAGATCCAAATGACAGAGATAGGAATAATCATTGCCACAGGAAAGAGAGGGAGATATTACAAAAGGAGAGGGAGGGAGCCAAAGATCCTATGTAAAAATGCTGACAAATCAGCTAGCTGACACAAACCATGCATACCCAAGATAGACTCAGAGCACTCTGAAATAAATGATGAGCTGCATCAAGAGACAGTGTTATGAATTCAAGGTAATTATTGTACCTGCTAAAATTTAGAAAATCAAAACTCAACTTAGGAATAAATAGAATTCAGGGTCTCTATACTTTCAGGATACCCAGTTATTAATTCAAATTTGATCCACATGTAATAAAACTGGGGCACTTAACTTATTAAAGAATTATCAGTAGAAATTAACCCCCAAATTTATGTTGAAATAAGCAGACAAGGATTTTAACTACTTAAACTCAGCGATATAAAGGGAAACATGCTCTTTAAAAAATATATAAAAAGACTTATAAGAAAAATAGAAGCTAGAAAAATATCTCAAATAGAAAAATGAGAATGAAAACATTCAGTATATGAAAAATAACATGCCTTTATTGAACGTAACAGTGGAATAGTGGAACTCCCCCCCCCAAAAAAATGGGCAAGTAAACTTGGAGAAAGATCAATAGAACTTTTTTCAATATTAAGAATATGTGTGTGTGTGTGTGTGTGTGTGTGTGTGTGTGTATATATGTGACTGAAAAACAAACTGAACAAATCTTATGGTCCTGTAAAATAATGTCTAAAGTTCTAATATATACATTATTGGAGTTCCACAACAAAGTAGAAAGAAAATGAGACATAGAACATATATTTTTAATGGCTGAAATTTTTCTGTTAGATGAAAGACCTAAATTTATAGGAAACTCTAAATTAGGAAACTCTAAATTACAAGTATGGATATACATAGTTAAAATATGCAAGTATATCTAATCTAAATACTTAAAACCAAAGAAGAAATGTTTTCACAAGCCAAAGGAAAATGATACACTATTTACATGCCAGAAAAGAACAAAAAAAAAAAAGATTTAAATATGTTCTGATTTTTCAGTCAGACGTTTATGGGCCAGTCAGTGACATAGTGATTAAGGTGGTTGGTTCTCACATGGTTGACATCCTGATTAGTGTCCCAGATCCTGCTGCTTGAAAAACATTTCGGGTGTGTGTGCATGCATGTATGTATGCCCAAAATTCCAAAAGGAGAATAAAGAAGAGATTACTGCATGCTTTCTTACTCTCCCCTACCTCCCGAGTCTCTCTGTTGAACACATGCACCCTCCAGCAAATAAAAAAAAAGAAAAATGGCAGTTTTAAGACAATAACACAACATCCTAAAGTGCCAAAACAAAAGAACTTGCCAACCCACAATTCTATATTCCATGAATATATTCTTCAAAATGAAGGTAAAACAGGAACAATCTCAAATGAATTACCATTTTGTTTTCAAAGCTGGTCCTTTTTCTACTTTCACATCTCAGGTGGAGAGGGACCCCAGTGAGAGTCTCAATCGCCCCTGATCTCAACAAATTAGATGATGAGATTAGGAACTTTTTTTAGTTGCTGCTATTATGGTGAGGTCTTTTATTTATAAATAAATGTTGAAATAGATTAAGACTGTGGAGGATGCTGGGATGGGATAACTGCATTCTGCACATGGGAAGACATACATCTTAAGGTACTAAGTGGCAAAGTCCTTGGAGGTTCCTGTTGCCCAGCCCCCAGTCACATCTCATCCACCTGAAGTGTGTGAATGTGAGTTTATTTGGAAACAGTGTCTTTGCAGATGTAAGCATGAGGTTATAATAGATTAGGGCAGTCTCTAATCTGATATATAATATCTAAGAACATCCTTACAGGATATCTTACAGGAGGAAGCAAATTTGGACACAGACATGCAGAGGGAAGATGGCCTTGTGAAGACAGAGGCTGAGACTGGAGATAATGCTGCTACAAGCCAAGGAATTCCAAGCGTTGCTGGCAACCACCTGAAGCTAAAGGAGGAAAGGAAGGATTCTTCCCTAAAGTCTTTGCAGGGAATTTGCCCCTTCTTATACCTTGGCATCCTAACTATGGGAGAATAAATTTCTATTGTTTTAAAATCACCTAGTTCATGATATTTTGTTGAAACTACCTAGGAAACTAATACAGAAAGGGACAAAATCAGAAACAGCAGTTGGCTTAATGGCTATGTAGCTGGACTCCCATGTAGTCGACCACACTTCAAGTCCCAGACCAGGTGGCTTAAACTCACACTGGGGGCATGTGCATGTGTGCTCAAAGTTCCAAGAGGAGAATGAAGAAGAAGAGATTGTGGCATGGCCATCCCCCCTTGGGGGTGAGTTCTCGCTTTCTGTCTTTTCTCTCTCTTCCTGGTGAGAGTACATGCCTTATAGCAAAAACCTCTCCAAAAAAAAAAAAAAAGAACAAAATTATTATTAGTGACATATATGATCATCTTCATGGAAATTTTTAAGATAATTTATAGAGAAGCAATTGAAACACAAAGGAAAATGCAGGAAGTTTAATGCTGTCAAATAACTGCACGAATAAATATTACTATATATCAATAAAAATAACATACATACGTTATAATACAATTACATATGTGTTATAATAATAGTAAATAAGAAAAGGAAATCCTCCACATTAGCTACCAAAATTCTAAAGTAGCGAGAGATAAGTTTTAAAAAGAACACATTCACAATATAAACAAAACACTTAATTTTTAAAACAGACAAATAAATGGATATTTTGTTTATAAAGATCCAATAAAATGTATAAGCAATTTTTACAAAATTCAGCAAGTAACTATATCTAATAATTATTCTAAAAGGATAAAAATGAAGGTATCCATCCTTTCATATATCAAGGATTACATTAATCTAAAAAAAAAGTCACAGATTTGGAAACACATCATAAACAAGCATCTATAGTTCAATCTTATAATAGATTTGATCAACTGTGTACATGGCGTAATGGCTATGTAGCTGGACTCCCATGTAGTTGAGCGTAGTTCAAGTCCTGGATCTGATGGCTTAAACTAATGCTGGGCACATGTGCGTGTGTGCCCCAGATCCCAAGAGGAGAATGGAGGAGAAGGGATTGCGGCATGACGGCAATTCAACCTGTTTCTGCATTCTTACTTAGAACAAATTTAAAGGGAGACTGCTGCATGTCAAAGTCTGTACTCATTCTTTTGTATTAAGTGGATGAGTAAAATATCAGATTGATGAGATGTTAATTATAGGTCTTAGGAAGAACTTGGGTTAATAAATCAGAGGCAAGACAAGAGTCTTGTAAACAAGTTTCAATATTCCTAAGACCTGAGATGAAGCACTTTTCTGAGAAATGCTCTGCACTTTCCCAAGGTTATGACACAAGTTTTACTATAGCAAGGTAGGGTAAGCAAAGGTAGTGTCCTCCTTAGGAACACGGATGATGAAATGGAGATTCCACGATTGTCAAGTGAACAGAAATAATGTAGTTCAACAAATCAAGTGGTCCCTCTTCACACTCAGAAAACCTCCTCCTCAGACACAAAATGACCACATTTTCATAGTCTTCGTTTAGTTTAAAGCCATTATAATATTGATATTGTATCATCTTGCAAAAAAACTTGTTTTTTACTCACAACGCAGAGGATCCTCCAATTTCAGTGGCACCGTTGAGTAACACTCACTCAGAATTCCTTTGAGGAAACATGGATATTCAGTGTTGAGCGATGAGGAAACCTTAATGATCAACAGAGACAGAGATTTATCCAAGGTCTCATACTGCCTCAGCAGCAAAGTTCATGTGAAAATAGAAAGTTCCCGAAGACGTATACTCAATTTAGACAGAAAAACCCAGTTCTCATCTGCACGTGAAATGATTCAGGCCAGGCTATAGATAACGTTTTATTCCTTTCCTCCTTCTTGAACTTGTATGAAAGTTTTAAGTTTAGATTTGGGGGTGGTGGTGTTGTGTTTCTTTTTAGTTTCTCATATTCTAGAATCAGAGATAAATCGAAGAGTGAAGTGTTATGTTTGTTGTACCTTCAAATTACAGCTTCTCCCATCTTTCTTTCCTCAGCCATTAAGTGAAAGAGGAGAAACCAGTAGAAGTCTTAATTATATTTAAAACATTACCTACCAAACTTTAATACATGCAGTTTTCTTTCTAGATTGGCTAGTTGACCTTTTTTATCAAAAGATTTGCTCAATAGATTAAGAAAATTATTAAACTCTACTAATCATAAAATTGCAATTCTTTTTTTCTAAGTTCACTTTCTTAATGTAAAGACCATTTATAAATGTTCACATTCACTCTAAATTTTACTGGCTATGAAACATTTCAATGAAGAATACTTTGTGTTACCACCTGGAATTAAAAAGCTTTATCACAAAAGGAATTGACAGAATGTGTTTACACGAAATTTTATTATATATTTATTTATTTTAGTGTTTTGCTATTGGACATGAGCATTTTCCAGAGAGACAGAGAGAGACAGAGAGAAAATGATAAATCATCCCCCAGGTGGATGGCCATACCACACAATCCCTTCTCCTCCATTTTCCTTTTGGGATTTTGGACACGTATGGTCTGGGACTTGAACTGCACATGGTCATGTGGGATCCAGTGGCTTAACCACCACGCACCTGCTAGCCCAGTAAATATTTTTTTTATTAAAAACTTAAATAAGCAATAATAGGGAAGAAAAGAGAATGGAAAACTAAATTAAATAATATTTTAACTTACTACGAGAAAATAGCATTTATTTGGGTTATGAAAGTGATTCAATGTATACATTTAGCTGACATAAGTTTTTAAGGTCAGCAGTGCCATCACTATTTTCCAATTTAAAAAAATTCATGTGAATAAAAACATTATGGAGTGTGGGCTAGAGGTGGGGAAGGGGGAAATGAGTTGGACTTATATGTAACAATTAAGCCAATAAAGTTTTTGTTTCATTTTTATTTGATTATTAGTTTAGAATTCTCTGTCCGCAAAGTCTAACAGCCAATGAATAGTTAAATTTGAGCAGCTGTCTCTGGAATGTAAAGTTACAGATTCTTGGAAGCTTCCTGAGAACAGATGATCTTCCCAAAGCCTTGACACAAATCACAAATGTGATCATTAGAATGTTATTTCTTTGGGTTAAAAGTTACCCCCCAGGGAAGACAGCACTGTTGAGAGACATTTACTTCCATGTAAATTATTTTGGCACACCTTTTCAAACATTAAAACCAACTGGGAAAAATGAGGAAAGGTTGAAGACTGTAAAAGGCTATGTGGAGCCTATAGTTTAGCTTGGAGAACCAGAAGCCTGTGCAAACGAGTGTAAGTTGCAAAAACTGTAATAAGTTATTGAACCACTCCAAGTCTTGCTTCCTCATCTGTTAATCAAGAGTCATAAAAGTAAGTAGCTAATTCACAGGATTGTGGAGAGGACTGAATTAGTAAATACAAGCACAGCGCTAATGACACTGATAAACAGAAAGTATGTACTCATTACGCAGTAAATATTTCTCTTGCCCTGCATCCTGCTTCCCTTCCTTTTATTCCTACTAGTGTGTTCACTACCTTTGCTACCTCATACCCCACAATGCTAAAGAACTAAAAATATGTCTTACTAATTCTTTTTAAAATGATGAGTTAGTCTTGAGAAATACGCATCAGATTAATGAATCCATTTATTATTATTTTTTTAGATTCAAGAAGTTATATTCTAACCATCATCATGAGATGAGCAAGTTTTTAAGTGCTTCTATTTTTACCTGATACAATAATATTCCTGAAGCCACCTTGGATAGCAGTGAAGGAAGAAGAAGAAAGTCTAAAATACAATAGATCTTCCTGATGAGACAGCTTTGGACTGATTCGTGAGAGAAAACTGCTGAGCATAAAGCATCTGTGTTTGTTTTACATTCACTAAAGCAAAGGCAAGGGAAATGAGGCTCTGGTATGAGCAGTCAGACTATATTATAATAGTTCATGAAAAATTACAGCTGAACATTCTTATATATCTATCTGTATCCCGAAGTGAATTACTAAAATATTTTTAAAATTGCTACAAGCAAAAATACCAATTCTAATGGAAAACGTCCTTTGTCTAATAACTGCAAAAACACGGAAATGATCATGTAAGTAATGGAACACTTTGTAAGTACCCAAAAGATAATGGACAGACTTGGTTTGATATTTGTAGAAATAAATCTAAGGCATCTACTCTAATGTGTCATTAAATTTTTATTAGATCAAAATCAGAATGCATGAGTATTAAACTCATTTTTGCTGAATAATGTATGCTAAAATGTATATTGTACATGTTAAGGAAATAATCTTCACTGGGCTAATGTACTTCAATGGACTAATGGGCATTAGCCCATTTCAAACTTAAGTACTTATATCTTAACATTAGAGGGGGAATGTCTTTATCATTTTGAAAGTACAGCATGAGCATGCAAATGTGGGTCAGCTTAGCATCTCTTTGAGTAAGGAATTGGATTGGTTCTATTTACCATGTAATATGTTCATCAAGATGTTCAAGCAAGCTGATGTATCTGAAGTAATGTTTGTATGTGTTTTGCCTTGAATATTCTTTCTCATTACAGTCTTAGCTTCCTTATTACTAGGGGATGTCCTTCTCTCACATAACCTATACTGTCGTTCTTATTCTTCCTTTTGTTAAAATTTTAATCAACTCTTAAAGTTATACTGAAATCTGAAGGGTTACTCCATCACTGTGCTCTTCTTTCCTTGTGCATGTGAATTATTTTTACAAGAAATTAATAAAAAAGATAGTAGAATAAATGTTAGGTTTCAGTTAGGAGAGGTGGTAAAGATGAAAAATACTGGGGCTTTCTCATTTCTCCACCCATCCCCAAATCTTTATTTATCCTAACAGACCAGATATACACATCTACATGGTTAAGTTACCAACTCAGCTCCCTTTTTGAAAATAGGAATCCATGAATTCTCCTTTCTGAAAGCTTGAATCTCTTGGTCCTATGTGAATTTTGCCTTAGCACAGAAGTCACTTACATATTATTATATTTTTATTTATTGCTACTGAGCTTTAGAGCAATCTTAGCAATCTTTTGCTTCCTGGAAACTGAAGAAAGACTTTATGAGATGCTTCAAAGAACAACTAAAACATTGTGGTAAGATCAGTAGAGATAGTGATAATATCTTTGTTTCACCTCAGGTTTTCAATGAGAAAGTAATTTTTTGGCTCATAGAATGAGATTACCACTATGAGATTTAGGTATGGGGCCTTCCTCATCTGAAATTATTTGAAAGTATTCCAAAAGCCCCCAAATAATCCTCCCTAAAAGTGTATCAGTTGGGGCTGAGCAAAGTACCATGGGAAATTTTTAGTAATGATTATACTTATTGATGTGTGACATAATCATTTTTGATAGTAGCTACATGAATGAGGTTTTAGATTGGTTTGTAAATTTAATACATGGCTAAAAGAAGGGTCTGGGTGAGTTTGAATGAGTGTATCTGTCAATACTGAGGAGGGCCAAAAACAATAAAAGACAAATCTAATGACTCATTGAAATTACATGATAGTGCTACCTACTAGATTGAGGGGCTTTCCAGGATGGATGATAAGGCTGAATCAATATTTTGTTGCAGGACTATCTGCCTAGGTCACTGAAATAAAGAGAAAAGTCAGAATAGGAATAAACCCATTCACAGTCAGATAGTGGTTTTACATTATAAAAAGGGATGGTATTTAAGCATCAGCTCTTAGGACAGTGCTTAATTTGTGCAA
Source organism: Tupaia belangeri chinensis (assembly GCF_000334495.1). Lineage (NCBI taxonomy): Eukaryota > Metazoa > Chordata > Mammalia > Scandentia > Tupaiidae > Tupaia > Tupaia belangeri. The sequence goes on along the minus strand of NW_006160115.1, from coordinate 747,329 downwards.
GAGATACAGTAAATATTTGTTGAATGAATGAGTGATTACATAAACAAAATAATGCAATTTTAATTTAAAGATTTCCTGACATTCCATATAGACATTTTACTTTCTTGTACTGTAAACAATCACATCTGTAGATGTGATTATCGTTTTCTATAGTTCCACTGAAAAAAGAAAAAAAGATCAGAAATTAAGAGAAAAAGCAATTGTTACCCTTTATAGCATGGTGAAAAATCTCTTATAGAAATCTCTACCAAGTAATCTTTCACTGGAAGAACAACCTCTACTGATCAAGGCAGCAGGAAAAGACCAAAAATAGCAAAGCATGCAGAAGACTTAGAAATCCTGAGAGAAACCAGAGCACTCCTGAAGAGCAGGAGAAGTATTAAAGAACAACAATAACTGTTCCTGATATAAATAATAGATTAATTCAATTTAAAATTCATTTCCACAGATTTAACGAAATAATGTGTGTATATGACTTAATGCTCTTTCAGCGCATGTTTGTATTCAATGTAACATCACTGAGAACACACATCACGGAGAAAAAAGTCAGTGGAAACACTAAAACGGTTGGAGTTTTTGTACGTCTATAGGTTTCAACTGAGTATCTCACATGAAACAGGTACTTGTAAATGGCAATAGCATTGTTTGGTCATTTTCTGGTTTCTAACATTGAATACATAAGTGCTTTGGAAGTATTCTGAATGGATTTGTTTTGTGTTTTCTACTAACCTCTATTTTATTCACTGAACAAATAGTTTCAGAATCCTAGTAAGTGCCAGGCAATATTTCAGATGTTGTGGGAAAACAGAATCTTGGGTCTGAAAGGCTTTATATGTGTGTGGAGGTAGAGCCGATGCTGGTGGCAATGTAAGAGAATTACATATAAAAGCATTAGACATAAAGCATAAACTCAGTATTCACTATATGTAGTGAATAAAAATAAGCTGAGAAAAGTGATAGAGATTGTGGGAGAAGACGAAGGTGCCTATGGCTGTTTTTGAGATGGAGGTAAAATGGAGGTGATGTTTTAGCCAAACTGAAGGGAGTGAGAGAATGAGAATTGAGGACACATTGGAGAGAAGTGTGCTAGGCAGAGGACATTGCAAGTGCAAAGGCTCTGAGGCAGGACTACTTTTGAGGTGTGGGAAAAGGAGTCAAGAGTCCAGGTAGGGCAGTCTAGGAAATAGGGGAGAGGAGCATACTGGAGATAAGTTCAGAGAGGGCCAGACACATGGACACCGGTAAGCCAGAATAAAGCTAATGTGTAAACCCCTACAGTAGCTCCTCTTAGGGAGTTGGCTAAACTTTGCTGGACAAATCTCTATTTTATTAAAATTCATTTTCTGTTCTTGCAAAACTTCATGAACCAGTATCCTGCAGCCCTCTCTGGTTAAGTAAATAATCAACTTGTATAGGGTCACACAAAAGAGCACAGAGTTATCAAATGAAAAACCATCTGTTCCATAAAGCCAAGCATTATTATTTTAACTCACCTTCCAAGAACAAACTCAAAAATGGAACAATACCCAAAATAGTGTCCAAGAAAGTACCCCTCACAAGTGTGGATTCTCTAGAACCATAAATAGTATGGTTATGGAATAATGTTGATAGACTGAATGCATGACCTAAGGGGACACTTGCTAGGCATTGACCTTTAAATCAGTTGTAACATCCCACAGAACCTAATTCATGTCTGCTTGCTTATGTGAATTTATTTAGATATAACCCAAAACTCTGAGAAATAGAACATCAATTATCTTTATCATTTACTTGGTGAAAATTGCAAATTACATATACTTCACACTCTTGCAGTATTACACTGTAAACACTCCTTGTTTGTACCTGACTGTAGGATTTCCTGGAAAGGATATTTGTAGATCTTGGCAATAGGGCTAGGCCTATCCCTGTATCTTCTCTCTAATTCATAAATTTCTTACCAAGGACTTTTTCTATTCTCTTCTGTAGCTCCTGTGTAGAGAAGCACAGTTCCTTTTACAGAGTGAAAGGAAACTTGCTGTTGGTGGATCAGTAGAGAGAGATTGAAAACATAAACTAATATATATCAATGGAATGTTCTATAACCTACTTTCTTTGCTGATAATTGACAGCAGAAATTCGAACTCTGATTTTTAATTCCTTATTGGGTTACCATCACTATACTTTTCCTTATTGGGTTTCATTAGGCGAATTTCTCTGCCAAAGAGTGATTCACATAATAACAGTGAGCCGGGCCAAAGACTCCTGTGTATGTTTCCTTCTTACCCTTCCATCTGAACTCCAGCACATAACAATGGAATTTCACTGGAACGTCCCTCAGTCTACTGAGCATTGTGTCTGGTATTGAAGCCCAGACAAATGAAAGATCGCATCAAGTTATTTTTAGTTTAATTTTTGTTTCATAAGTGGTGGGCAAGTTAACAAAGTTTGTACTCAGGACAGTATAAGAAATTAAAATGGAATAAGGAAAACCATGGGCTTATGTCTTTGTGTAAGAATCTAAGCCATGCTAGAAAAAAGACAATAATTTGAGGAATGTATTTGGAGCTTATGCAGAGAAGGAAAGCCTAGGGAGAAGTATTGCTATATGTTGAGTTTTTACCCTGCAAAGGGGATAGAATAACTTAGTAAGTCATATTAATTTTACATAAATATGCAGAAATCAAAAGATCAGGAAAACTACATGGTGCCAGTTGTCTTCACATTGTCAGCTGATTAGCATCTGAAAGCAACTGGCTTTACCTCCATTTCTTGTTCTCCCATTTTCTGCCCTTTAAAAGAATAAATCTGAGACCAGTTCGAAGTCCTGGCCATCTCCATCCGAGAAGTCAGGCCCACCCAATTCTTGCTTTTCTATACTTGTATGTCTTTGTGTGTTTATTTTTATGTTTATTTCTTTTTGTATGAATTCTTTTTTTATTTAAATTTATTTATTTACATCCATTCACTATACATCATTACAGCATACAAAATGAGATTTCCCAATCAGAATACACTGTATATTGGCTCAATCAAGCACATCAACATATATGTTAGCATCGACAAATAATTTTCCATTTCTTGTTTCCTGTATATTTTGCTTTTTTTTTTTTTGCCAATTCCTAGCCTCCCCCCATAAAATGCATTCTGCCAAGCGAGCTCCAGCACTTTATAATATAGTCAGTTTCTAAAGAATATAGTTTATAGTATAAAACATTGCTAGTTATTCAGAAACATTATAATATATTCTGCTGAAACAAAATTATTATGGAAAAAAATATTTTGGGCCCTACAGTAAGTAGTACGCAAGATACATGTCACTCAGAATGATGTGCTTTCAAACAGCATAGCTTTTGTCATTAAACAAATCTAGACAATTTTGAAATTAGATTTCTTTTTTAAAATATCTAAACCACGCATTAAATAGAAAACAAACTGAGATGTAAAAAATCTCACACGATTTTGTTTTTTCTCGATGGCACATGAGCTCACCAGAGTGAGAGGGAGAGGAGAAAGCAGCCTCCATGGGGATGGGCACACCGCATTTCCTTCTCCTCCTTCCCTCCTTTTGGGATACTTGGCACTCATGCACATGTGCCATGCAGTCAGCCATGTGAGATCTGGCTGCCTTAACCATCAGGCAATGGAGCTGGCTCAAGACTTTACACACTGTCATACCGACAGCTAGTTCTTTCCATTTAGCTTTCTTTTTTCAAAATTATTCATTTAATTTCATTTATTATTATTATTTTTTTTTTGAGAGGTTTTCGCTATAGGGCGCGTGCACTCGCCAGACAGACAGAGAGAGATATAGAGACAGAAAGCGAGAAATCACCTCCCAGGGGGGATGGTCACGCCGCAATCCCTTCTCCTCCATTCTCCTCTCGGGATCTTGGGCACGTACGCACACGCGCCCAGCGTGAGTTCTAAGCCACCGGGTCCGGGACGAGAACCACAGTCGACTACGTGGGAATCCAGCGACATAGCCATTACGCTAACTGCTGGTTCCCATTATTATTATTTTTTAACTTGACCAGAGAGAGACAGAGAGAAAGAGAGAGAGGCAAATTGAGAAAGTAAGCCTCCGGGTCTGGAACTTGAATCGTGGTTGTCCAGGTGGGAGTCCAGCACCTTAACCACCACTTCACCTGCTGGCTTCTCCATTTAGCTTTCTGATGTTTCAAATAGTGCTTCCTTATCTAACAACTGTAGCAGAAATGCTGATGTTTCATTCCTGTTGGACAGGCCAATTTCCTGTACAGTCAGAGGACTTAGGGACCATGGAGGCATCGCAACTTTCCCATCTATTGCTGAATCCCCCGAACAAGTACATTTGGATATATAGAATGTATTAGACCTCTTGCCATGTACATATATAAACACATACATACATGAATACATAAATATACTTGTACACTTGTGTTTATACTTACACCCACTTATGTTATGAAACTCTAAAACTAAAATTGTGATAGGAAAAGCAGATGATGCCATTGGATTGTTAGAATCTCACTGAACCTCTGGAAGACACTTTCTGCAGTAGATATTTCTGTGTTTCTGTGTACACACAGGGGAGGTACTGACACTTACACCTTGAAAGCTATTTATCTTTCTCTTCATTTGGGGCCTGATATTGAGACAATTAGGAGTTACTCTGAGAAAATGTCCAGTTATTTAAAAATACTCCTGGCTTATTTCTTCAGAGTTTGCCCAGCAGTTTACTTTAATGAATTCGTCCTTCTTATCTACTCAGTGGGCTCAGTGACTGGGGTAGTTTAGAGCCCAAAGCCTAATGCATGTACTATGAGCCTCTATCAATCTGCAAAGCCAAGAAGAGATCAGAGCCAGGGACCATAGAAGATGTAAGGAAAAAAATGTATGTCTGTTCTAATTCTGCATGTGGATCTTCAACAAAAATTAGTGAGTTCATGCTGGTAATACGTATTTGTGTCTTATCACAAACAGCAGGGGAGGGAAGGTATTAAAGCTAGTGAGAAGCAACTACATGAATTCATTCTCCCATTAAGAGAGAAGTTTCTGTGAGAAATAATATGAAAGGTATACAAATACTACTAAAAATTAACTTAAAATAGGAAAATAATCTATTTTCTGGCAAAGGATATTAATTCTAAGCTCTAGGTGCAGATTTTATACTGTGTATTTAATGGCATTAAAGTATGAATAAACACATGCATTTATTTATCTCTCATATATATATATATTATAGTTAAAAGAAAAATAAACTAGCCAATTTAATAGATTTGGGGGGGTGAAGCTTTTTGCTATAATGCACGTGCTCTTGCCAGAAAGACAGAGAGAGAGAGAGAAAGCAAGAAATCATCCTCCAAGGAGCATGGTCACACCGCAATCCATTCTCCTCTCGGGATCTTGGGCACGCATGCACATGTGCCGGGCATGAGTTTAAGCCACCAGATCCATGACTCGAACCATAGTCGACTACATGGGAGTCCAGGGACATAGCCATTATGCCAACTGCTGGTCCCTAGAGCAGAGTTTTAATAGAGCAAATTTTAATACAATTTAAATGGGGCAGTTGTCCCAGACTTCAGGACAACTCCAGCTAGCCTCGTGGCTGACTGAGCATTTAAGTCTGCGGAACAGAAAAGTAACATTTGCAGAAAAAGGGAGAGTGTTGTATGAAAATTGCAAGTGAACGAGTGAGGTAGAGAAATCATTGGTTACATTTGAGAGTTTGTCTGCATTAACACAGTTTAAAGGGTGGGATGCCTGTGACTGACTGAAGTCTAGCTAATGTGATTGGCTGTAACCTAGCAAGAAAAAGAAAAAAAGAAAAAATGAGGTCACAGTTTGTTTACAGAAACCAAGCTTTTTTTTTACGGAGGCTTTTTTGATATTCTGTTATTCCTTATATATATATACACACATACACACACACACACACACACACATATAGACACATACACACACATACATAAACATTTGTAAATATGTATGTGCAGACCAGTTCTCCAGGTGGTTCTGAACCAACCCAGTTTTCCCACCTTTCTCGTTGTAGTTTTCAAGAATAACCAGAATGTGCTGAGAATGTAGTATCTGAAGATAAGGAGGAACTGTCCAGAACAGCCCAGGTTCTATTCTAGTTCCCTCCAGAAACGAGACATCCCCCAGCACTTTAGCCCAGTGATTCCCATAGTCCTGGGGTATAAAACCAAGGATGAGCTGCTTTCTGGGGACCCAAAGCTGCAGTGCAAGTGCAGCTTGTGCAGATTAGACTCCATGCACCCCAGGCAGCCTTTCTGAGCCTTGGGGACTGACTCACAGTGGATCTGAGGTTCTATTGTCCCTGGCTGCCTGTCTGTGAGTAATAAACCACTCCCTGTAACTTGCTGCATATGGGTATGTTGGGTCTCACTACACTCAGGTAAGTGGGTAACAAGTATACAATGAATGCTTCACAGAGTTCACCAAGTGAATACATACATTCATATGTAAATATAGATTATGGATTAACGCACAGTCTGTAGGCTCTGCCTAAGCCACTGGACCCACGAGGCTTGGGGATACTGAGTCCAGGATGTCCAGTGGTTTGAGCCAATACAGTTCCCTCTTTTGTTCTAACCTGTTAGAATGACTCTGTGACCTGAATTGGAAAAACGATGGAGGGCCGGTCCATAGTTCACTGGTTAAGAAAGCCAGATCACACATCGCTAAATGCTGATAGAATCCTGCCCTGGCAGCTTAAAAAACACACCAGGCATGGGGCATGTGTGTGTGTCCAACATCCTGACAAGATGGAGAAATGGAGGAAAAAAATGGAGGTGTGACCTCATCCCAAGGCCAGGGGGCAGGGGGTGGCATGTGCTTCCTCTCTCTCTTTCTCTTCCTCGGTCTGATGAACACATACACACTCTGGCAATAAAAAAAATAAATTTTTTTTTTTAAAATCAAAATAATGGTAGGGCCAGTAGGTGGTTAAAGGCAGCGTGGTGGTTAAGGGTACCAGACTTCCACATAGCCAACTGCGGTTTAAGTCCCAGACCTGTCAGCTTGCTTTCTCACTTTTTCTTTTACTCTCTCTTCCTCTCTGCTTAAAATTAAAAATAAATAAAGTTAAATAAAACAATTCTAAAAAAAATTAAAAATGGAAAAGAGATTGCTGTTCCTTTTTTTGTTACTATTACTACAAGAAAAGTTGTGTTTTTTTTTTTTTTTTGACAGAGACATAGAGACAGAAAGCGAGAAATCCCCCCCCAGGGGGGATGGTCATGCCGCAATCCCTTCTCCTCCATTCTCCTCTTGGGATCTTTGGCACGCACGCACACGCGCCCGGCATGAGTTTTAAGCCCCCGGGTCCGGGACGCGAACCGCAGTCGACTACGTGGGAGTCCAGCGACATAGCCATTACGCTAACTGCTGGTTCCTGTGAATTTTATGTCTATAAATTCAATTGATTCCAATATTTATATTGTGAAAGTTTCTTTGGAAACTAACACATTTTATGGCATACATAGTGCCAAGAAATCAAGACACAGAGAGTCGTAAAAGAAATAAGTAAAGGAAAAGTTGAGGAATCAATACTTATTTAATATAGTGACTAAAATAGTAAATCTGCATTATCTTTTAATATTATACAACTTCCAGAAAAATGTACTTTTTTACATTTAGGTAAGCCAATTAGATCCAGCAATACATAATCCTTTGGATTCTTCTAACCGCCAGTCTAAAGTTAAAGAATAGCTTTTTGTTTGGAGAAAAGTTAGAATGCCTGTATCCCATTGTTTTTTCAAAGTTAGAGTGGAGAATATGAAATATAGGAGAAACATTTACAATCCCTAAAACTCAATTTAGATGTATTGTCACACGTCTAACAATCTGATTTTTCCCATCAGTAGGATTGATTGGAATGGGTGTAGAACACAGGCTTCTCACAGAATTTTGTTTGAGATTCAAAGGGAAGAAAAATGAGACAAAAAGACATTTCACTATTTTAGGGAATTAAACGAAATTGTACCCTTTTTCATTGTACCAGAAAGAATTTGAATTGATACTTTGCACACACTTTCCTCTTGTTAATCCTTCCTATTCTAAGGATTAGCCTTAAAACTGTAGTAAAATTTATGTTGCTAAGTTATGAATAAAAGTGATTAGATTATATATAGACTAACTATCAAGAATCAACTCAGAAATAAATAATTTCAACTATTAAAATTAACATACACAAGAAAAAATATTTTACTGTAATTTGTGGAAAATGACCACTGCTATTACTGCTAGAAGAAGGGTTGGTACATGATTTAAATACACACACACACACATGCACATCCATGTGTACATACACAGACACACATGAACACACATGTATAAGTATACACTCATACACATACACACAAATGTTTCATTGGCTTCTTGATTTTCTTAAATATTAATATTGTTCTAATTGTAGGAATATTTCTATATTTAACTGGCATTTTTGCTTAGCTGTAATTTTCCAACATATGACGTCGATTTACTAATAAAATTTGAAGCTAATTTTCTGATTTTATATTTTACGTAAATATGGGCTATAAAGAATGACAGGGCTTTCATAATGGTAGGGCCAGTAGGTGGTTAAAGGCAGCGTGGTGGTTAAGGGTACCAGACTTCCACATAGCCAACTGCGGTTTAAGTCCCAGACCTGTCAGCTTGCTTTCTCACTTTTTCTTTTACTCTCTCTTCCTCTCTGCTTAAAATTAAAAATAAATAAAGTTAAATAAAACAATTCTAAAAAAAATTAAAAATGGAAAAGAGATTGCTGTTCCTTTTTTTGTTACTATTACTACAAGAAAAGTTGTGTTTTTTTTTTTTTTTTGGAGGGATTTTAGCTATAGGGCCCGTGCGCTTGCCAGACAGACAGAGACATAGAGACAGAAAGCGAGAAATCACCCCCCAGGGGGGATGGTCATGCCGCAATCCCTTCTCCTCCATTCTCCTCTTGGGATCTTGGGCACGCACGCACACGCGCCCGGCATGAGTTTTAAGCCCCCGGGTCCGGGACGCGAACCGCAGTCGACTACGTGGGAGTCCAGCGACATAGCCATTACGCTAACTGCTGGTTCCTGTGAATTTTATGTCTATAAATTCAATTGATTCCAATATTTATATTGTGAAAGTTTCTTTGGAAACTAACACATTTTATGGCATACATAGTGCCAAGAAATCAAGACACAGAGAGTCGTAAAAGAAATAAGTAAAGGAAAAGTTGAGGAATCAATACTTATTTAATATAGTGACTAAAATAGTAAATCTGCATTATCTTTTAATATTATACAACTTCCAGAAAAATGTACTTTTTTACATTTAGGTAAGCCAATTAGATCCAGCAATACATAATCCTTTGGATTCTTCTAACCGCCAGTCTAAAGTTAAAGAATAGCTTTTTGTTTGGAGAAAAGTTAGAATGCCTGTATCCCATTGTTTTTTCAAAGTTAGAGTGGAGAATATGAAATATAGGAGAAACATTTACAATCCCTAAAACTCAATTTAGATGTATTGTCACACGTCTAACAATCTGATTTTTCCCATCAGTAGGATTGATTGGAATGGGTGTAGAACACAGGCTTCTCACAGAATTTTGTTTGAGATTCAAAGGGAAGAAAAATGAGACAAAAAGACATTTCACTATTTTAGGGAATTAAACGAAATTGTACCCTTTTTCATTGTACCAGAAAGAATTTGAATTGATACTTTGCACACACTTTCCTCTTGTTAATCCTTCCTATTCTAAGGATTAGCCTTAAAACTGTAGTAAAATTTATGTTGCTAAGTTATGAATAAAAGTGATTAGATTATATATAGACTAACTATCAAGAATCAACTCAGAAATAAATAATTTCAACTATTAAAATTAACATACACAAGAAAAAATATTTTACTGTAATTTGTGGAAAATGACCACTGCTATTACTGCTAGAAGAAGGGTTGGTACATGATTTAAATACACACACACACACATGCACATCCATGTGTACATACACAGACACACATGAACACACATGTATAAGTATACACTCATACACATACACACAAATGTTTCATTGGCTTCTTGATTTTCTTAAATATTAATATTGTTCTAATTGTAGGAATATTTCTATATTTAACTGGCATTTTTGCTTAGCTGTAATTTTCCAACATATGACGTCGATTTACTAATAAAATTTGAAGCTAATTTTCTGATTTTATATTTTACGTAAATATGGGCTATAAAGAATGACAGGGCTTTCTGTGAGTCAGAGGGCATTAGAGGAAACTCACTGAGAAAAAGACTCGTGGTCTTGGTAGGTGCTCCATGCACCTGAGCATAGCTTTTCAGCATCATAAAGGGCCTGCTGTCCACACTTCTAAACCAGATGGTCCATGCTGAGTCTCTTCCAGTGCTGTCAGGCATGGTAATAGAAGCATTGTGAGACACTTGTTGAGTTATCCAAAGTATTGTAGAAATAAGAGAGAATTTTTTATTTCAAAGTTCAAAAACAATGCACTGTGAAATTTGCAGTTGTCTTCTAAAGCACCATTTTTTCCAGTGTTAACTAACACCAGAGGCTTAGGTTCTTCCATTAGGCTTTGCTTCCCGTATGTGACAACTTAACTTTCCTAACAAGTTGATTTTGTTATGGAAGAATTAGAATTTATTGTAAACACAGAAAATAGAGCTTTGAGAGTCTATATAAATGATTCCACATATTATAAATTAAAACACATACATATGCACACTAGACTGAAATGAAACTACATTTTGAACTATTATGAATATGAATTATAATTATCTATAATTATAAAGTATAAATATCTCTCTGGTTATGCTGACACATTTTTAGAATTTCAGATAGTGTAGAACATGAATACTTACATATTTATTTCATTTATTGAATAAATGATTGTTGACTGTTTACTATATGCCAAGCACTATTCTAATACTTAAGATGCATCAGACAACAAAATAAAAATTTGCACCATTTATAGATTACAGAGGGGAGTCTTCAAAAATTCTTTTGCACCAATATATATCCATAATTTGATAGCACTTTTGCACAAACTTTTTTGAAGTTTCCTTGTATATTCTATTGGTGATAATTAAAAAATAGACCATGAAAGTAGTTTTATAATAAAATAATAAGAGAAAGAAAAAAGAGTACAAAGGGAGGAGACCAGGAATGCTAGGTGGTAATGTGGATGTGGAGTGGGTCCAAATAGGCTTCATCTAGGATGAAAAAGAGACAAAGATGTATTTTGAAGAAGCTGTCACCATAATAGGATCCTCTCATCCCAGTCTCCCAGTTGATGAGGACCACAGGCACACACCACTGCAACCAGTCTGTTAGGCTGGACTGGGATATGAACCCGGGCTTCCCATGTGGCCTCAGCAATTGTATATTGGCACCCTCTTGCTTGCACTAAGATAGCTGGGTCTAGCAAGAGATTTTTAAAGCAAGGACTAGAAGTTAGGGTAGGGCTTTGCTGCAGGAAAATCTAGAAGAGGAATAATATGGGCAGAGGGAGCAGGTAGAGGAAATGCTTAAAGAGAAAGAGGTGAGGTCAGACAGGACTGCGGTCAAAGAGGACATGGTCCACATGGATAGTGATAGGAATGCTTGCTTCTTATCAGAGCTCTTACAGGGTTTTAGCACTGAAGAGACAAACCTGTCGCTTAAGCTCTAAAGCATGCTGGCTGCTGTGTGAGGACAGCAGAGGCAGTGAGAGGAAGTACTGATGACTTGACTGTGTCCTATGAGGTGTCTTCCACTGACTACTCCATCTCACGCGATTTGAACTAGTATTTAGAAAGACCTGGAGATATATTACTTAAGGTATCGCTATACCTGAAACAGGCAAAAACATGTCTCATCATTTCAATATTTTTATATAATTTGGGAGATATAAGGCATGTATTATTGATTCTATTCATGATTATTCTACAAATTATCATGTGTATTATTCTGTATGTCTACCCGCAATTAGTAGATAAATATGCCAAGTCTTTTATAGGTAGCAGCATTAACACAGGCTCCTTGCAGCCATTAACAATTACATTAATTTTATTCTAGTCTATGTGCTTTAAGAATTAACTATATGGTTTAGAGACTAAGGTTTGGATATCTGATACGATATAACATGGGTTTGAATTCCAATTTTACTTTTTTTGTACTTAAAAAAGTGGGTGCCTTTCTTAATATGTTATGTTTCTATTGCCTCATTTTAAAAATGGAGGTAAGGAGCTGGCTTTGTAGCACAGTGGTAATGCACTGATCAACCAAGCTGGATTCCATCAGGCTGTGATGACTAAGGTTCAAATCTCTGGCCAGGTCAGCCTGAAACACATTCGTGTGAATTCTCATGATTCAGGGGGCAGAACTGGAGGAAGGGGATTGTGACATAACCAGACCCTGGAGAGGTTACTCACCTCTCTCCCTCTCTCTCTTTCTCTCTCACATGGTCACATTCTATAATAAATAAAGAAAAACATTTTAAATGCAAATAATAATTCCTACTTTTTATGATGTTCTGAACATATAATATATATACATAGAGATATAATATTTAGCATAATGCCTGGCACCCCCATGTCTTTGACTTATTATACCTGTTTTTTATCTTGATATTAATATTATATTTTTTTCTTTTTTTGTTACTTAGTTTTTATTTTGTAATCATAAACTTAACTTTGCATTTCAGCTAGATTTGAAAGGGAATATGGAACTCAAAGAACTACAATGAGAGCACAGGTTATAGGACATAGTGAGCAGATGGGGTGGCGGGATGCTCTCCTAAGCTGCAGAAGGAATGGTCTGGTGGTTAAGAGGAAACACGAGTATAATTCATTAGAGTTGTCCACAGTCAGCAATGTTGATCTTCTTGCTGTTCTTGCCATTCTTGGGCCCAAAGAGCTCCCTGGCTTCTGCAATATCACGCCCTCTTTCACCTTGCCAAAGATCGCATGATTACCATCCAACCACTCAGTCTTGGCAGTACAGATGAAACACTGAGAATCATTTGTGTTGGATCCAGCATTTGCCATGAACAAGATGCCAGGACATGTATGTTTCAGAATGATGTTCTCATCATTGAATTTCTCTTGATAGCTGGACTTGCTGCTAGTACCATTATGGCCTATGAAGTCACCACCCTGGTACATAAGCCCTGGAATAATCCTGTGAAACCAAGAACCCTTATAACCAAATCCCTTCTCTCCAGTGCTCAAAGCATGGACTTTTTCTGCTTTCTTTGGAACTTCATCTGCAAACAGCTTAAAGGTGATGCAGCCCAAGGGCTCGCTGTCAACAGTGATGTCAAAGAACATGGTGGGGTTGACCATGGTTGAGGGTGAGAGACTTGAGTGGCAGCATCTGCAAAGCCAATACTATAATTTTTTTTCAAAAATTCTCTTAACATTATTCTATATGGAAACATGCACAAAAATAGAAAAAGCAGTATAAAAGTGCCAGAGGATTAAAGATTATGCTCATGTTTAAAGTTGTTAGAGCTGGGGACAGGGGAGGAAGAGTTTAGATATAAATATTTCAAATTGTCAAGATGAACATATCACAAGAGTTAAACCAATAATCATGATTCTAAACTGATTAGGTAGTTGAGCTAAAACATGGTAACAGTGTAGACAACCTCAAAAGTAGAAACCAAGGAATTAAGACTTACATTTTCTAGTCACAAAATTATTAAATTAATAAATACTATTGGCCTTACAAACAAAAGTTCATACTAATACACATCTAAATTCACAGCGAAGACATGCATGTGGCTCCACCCTTACTATATTGCTTTATCTTTTGTGTTAAACAACTTCATTAATGTAGTTGGTGCAAGATTCTTAAGGATCAACCATAATAATCATCTTGGGAAGAGGAAGCAGTGACCCAGTAATAATGTTTATTTATTTGATACATGATATTTTACTTGTTACTGAAGAACTCTAAGATCACATGGATTATAAACAGTAATATTAGCTAAGATACATAAAACCAGTAGCTATTAAGGGAATATAATATAAAAGGAAAGCTCCTTTACTTGCCTGTATAATGTATAACAATAGATTTTCTTTACTTTGACCATTATAAGGCCATGGCTTTATGAACTAGATAAGGCAGTGCAGTGCATGAATGATGGCGCACAGTTCTGACTCCTCCCAACTCATCAGGGCCTTCCCTGCCCTAGAATCTAGGTTGTCCGAGGTGGAGCTCTATCAGTCTTTCAGAAGACTGGCAACTTCAATGCTGTCTTCCGGAACCCTAAACTCCTGTATCGGAAATCGCACTGCCCTGCTGGAGAGACCAGGAGAGGACATTAGTGGGGGAGCCCTGAGAGTTCCAGCCTTCCAGCAATCCCTGCCAGGTGCACTAGAAACACGAGTGAAGCTCTCTGATTTCTCCAGAGTAGCCGACTGCCAGCTAAATGCCACTTAGTCAGCCCAGCTGATTCCAAAGGGAGCAGAACCACACAGTTAGAAGAAACTAAGTAAGCCACTCAATGGTAAGGTGACTACAGATAAAAGGGACAGACAGAAAAGTAAACGTTAAACATCAAGCAGGTGTTAACTACAGTAGACACACCAGCTGGCGTAACATCTGCTGTCCAGTGTGGAACCTCCGATGATCTCTCACTGAGTGTGTTTATTTATGACTCATACCGCTTGTGGGATCACACCGGGCTCAATGCGCCTCCCCTTTAATACTTTCAGCCTTTCCTTTTAGATCGCCAGGTAAGATGCATTAAAAAAAAAAAAAAAAAAAAAAGACAAAACTGTCTTTTTGGCTCTACCATCTTTAATCAGCCTGAAGGGCAGAATATCAAACAAAAAAATTATTCAGTGTAAGGATATATCTATCCGAGACTACACTTATGTTGAAAGACTAAAAGGAGAACTTGGAGAATTATGTACCATTCCTGACAGATGGGTAGGTTTTTGGGAAATTAACTTGCCAGTTCATAGCTATTTTTATCCACAAATCAGCCAGAGAAAGAAAGACTTCTTGGTTTGTTAAAAAGGCAGTGTAGGGTCAGTGCCAGGGCTCTTATCATATTAAAGAAGAGCTTTTTATAAAACACGAGGAAATTTTGAAAAAAGTACCAAGAGAAATCTGAAATTTGATTTATAAAATTAGAACTTTCCATTCAATCGAAGGGTAATAAATATGCACAAATGACATTTCCTCTGACATATCTCTTAAGTTTACCACTCCATCCACATGCCTTAATGGAATTCTCAACGATCCCACAATTTATGATAACACTATTTTATTTTCGTGCCTTGTACTACCTGCTCTATGATCATTTCCTACACACTTGGCTCTATTGTTTAGTGCTCATTCTATAGCTTGCTTATAGTTTAATCAAAATAACGGCTGAATGATTGAAAATAAAGTGGATAATACTGGTTGAAACTAAGTTTCACACTGAGATAAAAATATCTAGAATACAGATTTTAAAACATCAGTGTTGCCAGAATATCCCTCTGTTAAATTCTATACTGAACCAAAGAAAGGCTGTGATGGTCAAGAACTCATCACTCGGAACTGTATTGGACAGCAGTATTGTGCTATGTAAAATGTGCTGGGCTGGGAGTCAGGAAGCGTTAGCTTAAGATGAGCGTGTTACCTTTGCCAACTTCAGAGTCTCCATTTATAAAATGAAAATAAGTAATAATAGCTGCCTTTCTAGTGCATAAAAGCTCAAAGCAGACATGCAATTTCTGAATGGTATTCCAAGTATATGTGCATCTGGCTTAGAGGAGCAGGCTGGGGTCAAAGAGTAAGGTTTGAGTAAAGCACAATCACCTGAAGTTTCAGGTGGCGCACAAGAAGATCAGAGGCAGCATTCCAACAGAAGGCGGGCTTCAAAATCAGCATGAAGAGATAGACACAAAAATAAATCAAATTCAAAGTGAAAGTGCTATCACCCAGGCCACAATCAAGGAGAGATTGGAAGAGACATTGATAGATCTGTAGGGAGAATGTGGCTTTGGTAAGCTGTGTTTAGATTCTCTCAGTTTCTGAATGCAGCGGTTAAAGGTGTCCACCTTGTTCAGGCATTAGATGTGAGTGACTGATAAAACACACACGTCCCTCTTAATGACATCTGCTGTCCTCTTGTTGCACATCTTACTGCAAGACAGTTTAGTATACCATCAATTCCATAGTTCATAGTCCTGTAAAACTGACTTTCATATTGTGTATGTTGTGCTAAAATCTATTCTGAATTAGCCTGTAAATTGACTCAATTTTCCAGTTCATTTTGTTAGCATCAAGCTGGCTCTTTTGCAACTGTTATGTTTGATTTAGTTCTGGGGAAGCTTCCCTAAAGCACACTGGAATTGAAATTAGTAGCCATCACAAAGTATGAAATTATAACAGCTGCAGTCGTATAGGGTTCTCAGATGATATTGTTTCATATTTTAATAAATACTGAAAGACTATCCAAATCCATTACAAGACCACTATGGGAGCATCTCATTCTACATTCTGTTTTTTGGCCTATGAATTTATTAAATTCTCTCATTTTGTCTTTTCAGGTTGAAAAGGATCAGTTCATCTACTTAAAAAATTACTGTTGAAAATGCAGCCAATAATAAGACACTAAATAAATACACTTAAATCATATGTGTGTCTGTGTGTGTGTGCACACACATATGTGTACACTCATATGGATCTATGTTAGAAAAGGATATAGATATAATACATATAGAGAAACATATAGATCAAAATCAAAATGAAACTGAGACATGGAACCACCAGTGTCTCAGAGCTGGATTATGTCAAAATACTGCAAGCGTGCAGGGCTCCAACTTCCTTATCTTATATTCTTTTTCCTGACAATGTGTTATTTATTTACTTACAGAATATTAAAAAGTTGACTTCAAAAAGAAGAAGGTTAACAAATCTGAGGAAAATAAAGTCAAAAAGGAAGGAAAACTTCTCTCTCCGTTATAGTTCTTGTTTTCATTAGCTTTTTAATGTTGAGTTCTCAGGAAACCAAGTAGTCTGTGACTGAAATCTCAGACCTTCCTTCCAATCCTTACTTTTTTTTCCTAAACTCTTGACCAAAAGTTGGCAGATGTGGAAATTCCTGCTTTTGAGCTTAATGCGAATCCTTTGATCACTCAGAGAGATCACCTACCCAAATTGCTTCCCTTCTGCCCCCATGACAGACTCCATGGCTAAAACCACACCTGCAGTGCAGCGTGGGCTGCAGACTGGCGCCAGGCGGACACCAAGATGGCTTAGACACAGATGCCTAAAACGAAAACTGGCTTCACACTAAAGTAATCCAAGTGCCTACTGACTTTCTTCTTTATTAAATCTTATTAATATAAAATAACTTTCCAGGTGATTTTATTTTTAGAAATATTAAAAATAAAAAAGATCCATGAGTACTCATTAATGGATATTTGTTTAAATATGCTGATACCAGATTTTAAATGGATAGCATTGGTAATGGCTCAGGTATGTTTTAGCAGATGGAGTTTAATATCTTTTCACATTGTGGGGCCAGCAGGCAGCATGATGGCTGAGATGCTGGACTCTCACATGCTCAGCCACAGTTGGAGTCCCAGACCTTGCAGCTTGCTTTCTCACTTTCCCTCTCTCTCTTCATGTCTCTCTCTATGGTCAGATTAAAAAAATAATAACAATAAATAAAATTTAATAAATAATTGTAAATATTTTTTTCACATTGTTATCTCACTGATATTTATTTATGTCCTTAAGTTAAAGAATTAACGATGCAATTTTAGAGAAAGAAGACTGCAAGATAAAACAAGAGCTTTACCTCAAATATTTCACATATCTTATTTCTGCCTTTTTAAGTTATAATTTTAAAAATAGCTACCCATACTATAATAATGAGAAAAAAAAGTTTTCCACATAAAAACATGTCAAATAATATTATAAAAATTATTAACACAAGGAGGAAATCTTTATATAATAAAAAAAATGTTGTTATTGAATATCTCATTTTCTTGTCATACTTACAGGATATCTATAAACTCATACACATAAAAGAAGATCCTAATAACTACAGGCAAATTACAATAAGCTAAAGGCACAAGGTCTGTATTAAAAAATCTTAGAGATTACTAAGGTATGTAAAATATGTAAATTTAGGGATGTATTCATTACATAAACTAAGTATACTTGTATTACTGGTAAATCTTTTAAAAACATAAGATTTCCAACTTGGAAAATACTACCAAGTACCTTATTTGTGCCAATAATTATAAAGGCATTGAGAATCAAATAAATAAGTACAAAAAAAAAGTGATGTCACAAAGTTTATTGCCTCATCAGGACAATGTAATGCATTGTAAGGCTTGGTACCAAGCTTAGGGTTCTCTATTTTATCCACTCATCAGGAAGGAGACATTGAGAAATGTTAAGAATAAGAAGACACAGATAGATTTCAAACTTAGAGGTATTATACAAGTGTTAAGTATTTGATAGATTTAAGATGGCTGAAGATTCAAAGTAGATAAGTCTTCCAGTACATTTTTTTTCAGCATCATTTAGAATGGAAAAGAATAGGTATACATGAGAAACAGTCGTGTTAAATCATAGAAATTACTGATATTATGATACTAAGGTTTAGATTAAGGAGAAAAAGGAGCGGAACAGGACTCTAAACTTAGAAGTTTAGATGTTTGACCAAAAGATGCAGAAAAGGCAAAAGAGAAAGCTGTCAGAGAAGGCTGAGTGAGAGTTAGGAGAGTGCAAAGATGAGGATGAGTCTTGTCCAAAATGCAGTTTAACATGAAATAAATCTAAGGTAATTGATCTCAAATAGAGGAACTATCAAAAACAAAAAAGCTAAAAGATTTTTCTCAGGCTGAAGGGAAATTATAATACCAGAAATTTGAGTTTGAAAGAAGAGCAACAGAAATAGTAAATATCTAGGTCAATGCAGTAGAATATTTCTCTACTGCTAAAATCTTAAAAATATGTACGGTTTTAGAAAACAAAAATTCTAGCCTTGTCTGGTGGGATTTCAATAGACGTAAATGTAACACATATGGCAACTGTATTATAAAAGAGAAGTTAAATGATTCTATTTGGTTGTATTTCCTGGTGTATATTAACAATCTCAAAGAAGATTATGATGTTAGACATGTATGTTTTAATTCCTTGATAAACCACTTAAAAATAATGAAAAGAGATATAGCTAAAAAAAAAAAACAGATATGTTAGATAAAATATTTAAAAGTATTTAAATAAGTGAAAAGGCAGGCAGGCCTTTACTCTGGACTATCATAACAGGAGACCACAGACCAGGTGGGTTAAGACGCAGATACTTATTTTCTCAGAGTTCTGGAGCCTCGAAGTCCATAATTAAGGTACCAACAGATTGCATTTCTGAAAGGCCTTTCTTTCTCTCTCTGTTCACCTACTACATCCTTCTTTGTGCACACACAGAGTTCTGGGGACTCTTCTTACAAGCACAGCAGTCCTACTGGGTTTGGACCATACCCTTACAGGCTTCTTTTGACCTTAATTATGTCCATTAACACCCCCAACTACTAAAACAGTCATATTGTGGATAAGGCCTGAATATACACTTGGGCAGGAAGAGACAAACATTGACTCCATATAGCAAGGATGAACTAGAGAGACAGAAAGCAAAAGTGACATGGAAAATAAATAATAAAATGGTACATTAAACCCACCCAAATCAGTCTGGAAGACATTATGCTAAGTGAGGTAAGCCAGGCACTAAAAGACAAATACTGCATAATCTTATATATGTGAAATGTGAACAAGTTGAACTCATAAAAGACAAGACAACATGGTAGCTACCAGAGGCCGGGGTGGGGGATTGTTGAGATGCTAGTTAAATGACAAAAATTTTAGTTAGGTGGGATAAATAAGTTCAAGAGATCACACCTTGGTGACTATATTTAATAACATTATAGCATATACTTGAAAATCCCTAACAAAGTCAATTTTAAGTGTTCTCACTACAAAAAAAAAAGATAAATATGTAAGGTAATGCACATGTTAAATACTTCAATTTAGCTATTCTACAATATATACATATTTTAAAACATTACATTGTATATCATAAATACATACAACTTTTGTCATTTAATAACAAGTTAATAAATTTAAAAGGTAAATAAAATAAAACAGAACAAAAATAAAATATTAAATGTTTAAAGTATATGTTGGATCTGTTGAAGACTATAAACTGCTGACAGAATAAAAGACCTGAATAAATGAACAGAGAGCGTGTACTCATGAATCAGATGACTAAATGTTGTTAGAATGTTACTTATCCCCAGTGGATCAATAAATTTAATACAAACCACATCAAAATTCCAGCAGAATTTGTTTTAGGCACCAAGGAATTGACTCTAAAATTTATATAAAAAAGGGATGGGAATTAGAATAGCTAAACTTCTATTGAAAAAGAGTAATTCAGGAGCTTCACATTATTTCATTGCGAACTTCTTATACATCTAGATTATCACATCTGTAAACCTACACTGCCAAAGACAGAGCTTCCAGAATGGTGGGTCTCCAGAAATTTACTCCTCAAACATAACAATGAGGTTTCTAGAAGAATAAAAAAATCCTCGAAAATAAGTTGCTTCAGAAATCTGGAAATTAACAAATTCTTACAACGTTGTCAGCAGTGTTCAATCCTCATAAAAGATTTATGACATTTCATCTCACCCTATTTTTATTCTAGTTCCATGATATTCTTGAAAGGCGGAAGCATCAGAAGTATGGTAGTTAAGAAAATCAAAAATGTAGCAGTCTCTTAAGGGGAAAAATAGTTTTGTAATTCCCAGAAATTCTCCATCCCAAGAGAACTGTGGTTATTTGAACTGTCGTATAGCAACCAAGAAAAGCACCATTTCTAGGACTTGTCTTTATTTTATCTTAGAACTCCGTTACTGAACAAAGTCTTGTACCCAGGACAATTGACAGAAAGCAAAAACAAGAACAGTATGAACTGTTTAAAAGTTTTGCTGCCTGAGGCAACAATAATAGTTGGGGCAGATAAAATCTGGCTAAAGTCCCTAAAAATAGAAGGCGATGCGTGATGAGTTGTACTTATGGGCTTTCTTTGTTTTTTGCTTTTGTTTTTTGTTTTTAAGATTTTTGCCATAGGGCATGTGTGCTTGCCAGAGAGAGAGAGACAGAGAGGCAGAGAGAGAGAAAATGAGAAATCACTCTCTCAAGAAGGGCTCCTATGGAACTTTTAAAAACTCTAACACAGGCTAGCAGGTGGCATGGAGGTGAAGGTGCGTGGATCCCAAATGGCTAACTGCACTCAAGTACTAGGCCTGTTGGTTTCAATATCATGCCACATGTGCATACGTGCCCAAAATCCCAAGAGGAGACTGAAGGAGAAGGGATAGAAGCATTGTCATCCTCCTGGGGAGATGATTTCTCACTTTCTTTAGGCCTCTATCTCTTTGTTTCTCTCTGGTGAGCCCATACTCCTTGTAGCTAAAACAAAAACAAATAAAACTCTAATACATTCCTATAAACCTAGAAAAGGTGCACATACACAAGGCTATGTGTGTCAGGAAAGTCCTGAGACTCCTATTCTCTCACTTCTGACTTACCTTGAGAGTCCACTCAGAGAGGCCAGCTTGTAGTATGGTGGTTATGGTAGCTTGATTCCGCACGGCCAGCTGGTGGCCCTAGACACTCAGACTTGGCAGCTCGAAAAAGGCATATGTGTGTGCACCTAGAATCCCGAAAGGAGGGAGAAATGGAGTAAAAGGGATTAGGGCATGACCCTTCCCCATAAAGGGAGTTGCTCTCTCTCTCTCTCTCTCTCTCTCTCTCTCTCTCTCTTTCTGGCAAGCACATATGCCCTCTGGTATAATCTGAAAAAATAAAATAAAATAAATTAAAAACACGTGATCATTTCAACAGACACAGAAAAAACATTTGATAAAAATCTGGCAGCTTTTCTTGATAAGAACACTCAACCAACAAGGAGTACAAGGGGACTCCAACAAAGGCATCAACAGAAAACTAATAGCTAATATAATGCTTACTGGTCAAAAACTAGGAGAAAGACAAGACTATCCAGTCATCACTCTATTTGACATTATAGGGAAGATTCTAGCCAGTGTAATTAGCTGAGAAAAAGAAATAAGGGCATGAAGATTGGTGAAAAAATAAGCCCCTTTTTACTGCAAATGATACAATCTTATAAATAGGAAATCTTAAGGAATCTACCAAAAAATCTATTATAATGAATAAACAATTTTAGCATGTGAAGCATATAAGATCAATACACAAACATTAATTATATTTTTATGCATTAGTATTGACCAATTTAAAGTGAACTTTAAAAAATATTTTATACTAATGTCAAAAAGAATAAACTACATAAGAATAAATGTAATAAAACAATTATGAAGTTCTTAACTAAGAACTATAAAATATTACTGAAGGAAATTAAAGGAGATTTATTAAACAGAAAGCTGTCTGTGTCGAAAATCTCCAAATTGACTAGCCCTATCAAAATCCTAAACGGTTTTTATTCAGAAATTAACTAGACAATACTAAATTCCAAATTAAAATGCAAAGACCCAGAATGGTCACAACTATCTTTAAAAAGAGTAAATATTGAAGACTGACATGTCAGAATTTTGAAACTTACTACAAGACTTCAATAATAAAAACAGACTGGAATATGGAGCATTGCAATAAAATTAAATCTAGAAATAAACCCTTACATTTATTACGGATCAAATTTCTACAAGGACGACAAAACAAGTTATAAGGAAAAGCAGCCTTTTCAACAAATGTTGTGTGGGGAAAAGTCCTTCAGTTGTAGAAGGATAAACAAACTGTGGCCAGTCCATTGTATAGAATGAATGCTATCCAGCAACCAAAAGGAATAAACTATTAAAATATTCGTTAAGTTTGACTGATCTTAAACTGATCATTCTGTTAGAGAAAAGAAGTCAGATGACTAAATCTAGTCATTCTAGAAAAGACAAAATTGTAGTGACTAATGGAGAGAGGGTTTGACAACAAATGTCAATGCTAGAAGGATTTGGGGGAAAGTAAGGAATTCTTCTGTATTTTGATTATGGTCATGAATACACAACTATGCATTTGTCAAGATTCATAGAATTATACATAAAAGAAGAATGATTTTGCTACCCATAAATTTTAAATTGCATTAAAAATACTAAAAAAAAAAAAAATCTATTCTTTAGCCAAGGTAATTTAAGAAAAAAAGTTCTGACTTTCATGTGATAGAATTCTTTATGTTCTTTTCAAATATTATTTGTCACAGTTATCTTTTATGTGATTTCTCCAGGAAAAAAGGGCTCATTCACTTCAAAAGTTTGTTTAAAGATAAATGATAGTGTTAGAAAATAATTTAAATGAGTTATGTGTCTGGAAAAATATGACTAATGTATGTCTTCTATATAATTCTACAATTTTTTACCGAATTATATATTCAGGATTTCAGTTTGAGGAATCTGAATCAATGAAAGTGCAAAATAATAACCCATTCTAATTGAAAGTTTGGATAAGTAACTAAATCATGGATTTTGAATCACCTCCAAAGAAGATAACTTGTTTAATGGACCACTCTTAATGATCTCTAGAATCAACTCCATCTTCTGTTAATGGGTTTTCTATTAATATTTTATTTATATAACAACTTAAAATTATTGTCCTTATTGCTCAAAAACCAATTGAGTGTTTCCTGCTTTTAAATCAAGAACAAGCCCACTGAATAGCTGATACCTAAGAGTCCATGGGCAAGGGTGGGATGGAAGGAAAAAAAGCACTTTTTACTCACGGTATTACAAACACCTCTCAGAGAAGCATATCATTATCCTGACTTATATAATTGAGTAAATTTTAGAATTAGCCAAAGGTTATCTTGTGAACAAATCTCACATAGGGTTAAGGATCATAGTGTTTGTACTCTAGTTAAGTTTCCTAAATTTGTATTTGCCTGAATTTCAAGAGTATTTACCCAACTGTTATAAACTCCAAAGGCTATATTCTAGGAAGCATGACTTTCTACAATCTTTCAGTTCAGTTCATCCTCAACTTTTAAATTTAATGTACTACTTATGATTATCATTACAGGTATCTTTAGTAAATCAGATTTCCAGATTTTAGCATTTTAAGATTAGCCATTAAGGAAGAAAAAAGCCATCTGAGTGTTTTCATAAGAGCTCATCTAAACAGTTCCTGTTATTTCCCTTGTCCCAACTGAATCATATCCTGTGATTGAAGTTTAGACATAGTAATTTGCACAGTTCTTGTGCCATCCATTGAGAATGGTCATAAAATGTTGGTAGGGAAGTGCCATAAGCCGTCTAACAAGATGCAGTTATTTGCACATGTAGCAAGTTGAAGAATTCATGTGAACATTGCCAAGCAGCCTGTGAAATAGATCAAGGGTGTTTACTTTCAAGAGGAGGTTAATGTCTTCAAAATACAATTGGCAAGCATCAGGCAGTGGATTGGGAGGAAGCTGGGTTTATGCACAATTGCACACATTGATTCATAAACAATATGTGAGGCTGAGTTGGCATGGTCTTCTGGCAATAACAAACCAGTCTCCTCAAAGCTTATCTGTGGGGGATGTGTTCAATCTCTGGTATATACTGCTTTGACCAAACTATTTCCTGTGAGTTTTGCCATGAAACCACCAGATGAAGGTGATTAAGCAGTAAAGAACTTGGGAAGATTGCTCATGTCGCTCAGTGGAAATATTCTAACAGGAACTAAAAATCAAAAGGAGTATTGTTTATATCACAACCAATAATCAAACTGAGCTCAGCTTTTGTATGTAAAGATAAAATGCTTTTAAAATGTTATAAATGTCATCACTGGCTGGATATTTGGTAATATTAGAAATTATCATTCAATTTTTAGGTGTGATAATGGTGTTGGGATTATATTTGGTAAAACTTTTTAACATTATAAATAAGTATTGATTATAGTTGCTATGATGTCTGGAATTTTCTTCAAAATAATCCAAGAGAAAGTATGGTCTATATTCAAAGCAAGATTGACCTGTAGTTGAAATTGTTGCAGTTATAGGATAGATCCATGAGTATCCATGATACTTGATGTTCTGTTTTGTATATCTTTGAAATTTTCCACAATAATAAGTTAAATATCACTTTAGAATGAACCTTAGTACTTCCCAAATAAATTTTTTGCTTGTTTTCCAAAACATACGTGGGGATTCATAGAACAGACTCAATATGGTATCTGGAGAGCCAAAGTCACATTGTTCATTGTTAAAGAGATTTTTTTTTCATTCTTTTCAAGGTTGAGGGAGTTGTTGTTTGAGCAAGGGGAATAGACAAATAGAATTAATTATTATAACATTTTCAAGTTTATTTTCCTTGAAATATTTGCTAATTTTCTTTCTTTTCTACATGTTTCCCTTTCTCATGAATCTGTTTTTTCTATCTCCCTTTGCTCTTCTCTAGTCTCATGTTTTACCTAGCATCTTTAGTTATTTTCATGGACAGGTCAGTCCAGGTACTTTTCCTGTCACACATCCGGAAGCAGAAATCTTCCTTGGCTCTTCTGCATTAAAAGAGCACTTATGTGATAATGTTACCAAAGTAGATATAGATGGTAACAAGATTAGGAAGCAGGGACGTAAAGAAGTAGAAAACTATAAAATTTTAGGAAAGGAAACATTAACATTATCCTGAGCCCTTCTTAAAATCTAATACAACTCTAAATATCAGATTAAAGACAATATTTCTGATAGATTTCAGAGTTTTAAAATAAATTTAAAATGCTTCTTTTTTTCAATCTCTCCTATCAAAAGGCACATTCAAAGCTTCATCTTTTTTTTTTTTTAATGTATCATGGAGAATGAGGTTTTCAGATGGGTTAGGAATAGGAGACAGAAGACATCTTTGCCAGTTAGGGCTGGCCCAGTCTGTAGTGCCTCTGGAAAGTGTATGAAGTTAGGGTAAATGAATTCAAACCATATGTCTGCCATTTAATATGTAAACTTGGATCAATGATTCACCTCTCTTATACTGTTTCCTCAAGAGGAAATTAGGAAAAAGTAATATTATAAATTGTCTTAAGAATGAAATTAAATGAGAAAATGTTAAGTATGTAGCATTCTGCCTGAAATCTTCAGTATTAAATCTCCATTACATATTTTAAATAACTATTTACTTAATTGTATCTATTTATTATTTTTCTTTAATTTGAAAAGAGAGTGATTATATATATATATATATATAGAGAGAGAGAGAGAGAGAGAGAGAGAAAG
>NW_006160115.1:713982-721029 GCF_000334495.1 Tupaia belangeri chinensis | reverse complement strand
TGGAAAGTGTATGAAGTTAGGGTAAATGAATTCAAACCATATGTCTGCCATTTAATATGTAAACTTGGATCAATGATTCACCTCTCTTATACTGTTTCCTCAAGAGGAAATTAGGAAAAAGTAATATTATAAATTGTCTTAAGAATGAAATTAAATGAGAAAATGTTAAGTATGTAGCATTCTGCCTGAAATCTTCAGTATTAAATCTCCATTACATATTTTAAATAACTATTTACTTAATTGTATCTATTTATTATTTTTCTTTAATTTGAAAAGAGAGTGATTATATATATATATATATATATAGATAGAGAGAGAGAGAGAGAGAGAAAGCCACCGAGTCTAGGACTTGAACCATGTTGGCCATATGGCAGTTCAGCTCCTTAACCACCACCCCACTTTGCCACCCCAAATACCCATTAAATATTCATTTACTTCCATCTTTAAACTATTCGTAATTATATCCAGAACAGAACAGAATGATTTTTTTAAAATGGGTTGGAATTAGATCCTATATTTTCTGGATTCTGGAAGATAAGTCCACATTTCCTTTTTCTTCCCTAAAAAGGATATGGAGAATTTCTTTCTCCACTTTTAAGGAACATCAAAGGGAATTATAGCATCCTGAAGCAAAGCTTTCCTCAAATACTCAACATGTGGAGGGACTAATGTAAAACTGAGTAGAAGAAACCACATTGACTGAGGATAACCAACACACTTGGCAATTCATTTTATATGTCCGAGACTTGGTTAACTTGCATATGAAATAAATTCAGTTATGTCATTTCTGAGTTCTTAGAAATGCTGATGTGATAGTCAACTGGATTGTTAAATGAACGCTGTTAGAGAAATTATAAAGCATTGCATAGGCATAAGCCATATAGTTTTGATGTATAAACAAATATGATATACTTATACTTCTAAAGAAACTAATACAAATATTTCAGTAAACACATCTATTCATAATCAAACTCAAAGCACCAGCCTAGTTGATCCAAAAGTGGAGGAGAGATGGTTCCACTGGCAATTGCAATAGGAAGTTAGATTCATCTATTGCTTTGGAAAAGGAAAATGTTTACCGCCTTTTGAACAACCAGTTACTACTGATCGATTCTGACTTCTTCCTTGAGTCATAGCCTTTGCCCTACTAATTCAAGAGAAAGCCTTGAAAGTAATTCTGATAGGAGTTAAACTACAAGTGAGACAACAGATAAAGAAAAATGTTCTGGCATCAAACTGATAGTTATTACAGTTTAAATAATGACGTAACACCTTTAACTGGAAAGAGCTATGTCATTGGACCTTAAAATTTGTTCTGTAATAATCCAATGAGTGGCTATTTATTATAGCAAGAGCCAATGAGGAGTAGATTCTTCCTCAATAAAATATGGCGGCATGATTTAAAAAGGTTTAATTGTCTTGTTATTTGACAGTAATAATGCATGAGATTTGTTCTTGCTTTAGAAAGAATATAGAAAAATGGCCATGTGCAAAAAGGTGTAGCATTTTTTAAAAAATAAAATAGCCTTGAATTTTATGCTTGTTTTACTGTCTTGTAATAATCAACAAATGCATTAGCAAAATTTATCAAATGTGACTTTTAAAAGCCTCTGTGAACACAGGCTGCTGAGACTGCCCTGCCCTTTCAGACTTGGTTCCTTCATTTCTCTTCCCTCTTGAAGAAGACAGTGAGGGGGTTGTTTTGTTTTATTTTGTTCTTTAGTACAAGACCTTACCATTTCGAAATCCACCTACATGAGCCTCCCCCCTGAGACCACAGGCTCATGTCACATCTTTTTCAGACAAGATCTTGTGTTGCCCAGGCCAGCCTTGAGCTCACAATCTTCCTGCCTTAGCCTCTTGAGTCACTGAGAATAGACAAATGACACATGCCTGGCCATTAGGTTAGATGAGAACTCGAACTCGGGCCTCCCATGTGGTACCTGCCTGTGGAATATAGCATTTTTCCAGTGCACATAAGCACATCTGGGTTAGAGAGGGTTTCAAAAACCCATTTCTGTATATGATCTGGACTTCAGTGTCCCACTGTGGTCTCAGTCTCTAGTAGACTTGGGGACAGATGTTCATGGTCACAGATTTCATTTCCCTAGCCACAATTCCAGGAAATGGGCCTCTGACTCACTATACCTTCACTTCACACTTGGGTAGAATCCTGCCTGGAAGTTCAACCTACTTAGAGATGTTTTTTGGCGTGGTGCCTAAGGTTTACCTGTGTCATAAGCCCAGCCTAGTATTGTAAGGGGATTATACAGTATTTTCTGCTTTGTGCCCATTGCCAAAATAGGTAAAACAAAATCAGTTCCTTGTGTTTCAGAGACTGATGGGCTAGTCAAAGAACCTATTACAAAAAAAAAAAAAAAAAAAAAAAAAAAAAACCCCACAATGGTATTTATTAGTCACCTATGCTGGAATCTATAAGGAAAGGATCTGTGAAAGTTATGGTCCTGGGAGTGTAGTAGCAAGCATCCTCACTGCAGAGGGAGGTTGAGACCTGAGCAACTAGAGGGGGATTGATAAGCAGTTAATGCTGAGGATTAGTTGTAGAACTTGAGAACCACTAGGACTAGAACAAGGAGTTCATTTGAGTCTTGTAGAGAACACTAGAGACAAGCTGAAAGTGATATACTAAAAGCAATATTAGAAGAATGGCTGAATCAAAAATGAGGAAGAAAGTTAAAAGCAGGACCCCATGATTTCAAGAAAAAGTTTTGGTCTGCAATAAGAATTCTTGGTTGTACAGGTAGGTCCAACATTTGTAAAATACTATTGAGAACAGATCGACATGAAGTAGTCAGATTTGATGAATAATAAACCAGCTGTGTTAACCACAGTATCCTGAAGTTCCAATGGCTATGGGTTCTTGGCACAGGAATACAGTGAGGGGTGCATTCTGGTTTTGAGGAGACGATGACTTCTTTATTTTGGAGCATGATGCAGTCATTCTGCAGGATGTGGTAGACCAAGAGTAGATTGACTACAGGCCCATCAAATTCTGTAAGCAATAGAATGCAAGAAGGTGTATTTTTGGCTCTGGGTAAAGTACGAGTTCTGAAAAAGCCTCTATCTTGGTACATTACTGCATTGCTAAACAGAAATACCTGAGACTGGGTGGTTAATAAAAAAGGTTTATTTGACTCACAATTCCAGTGCCTGGGAAGTCCAAAGACAGTGGGCTGGCATCAGAATAAAGCAGAGAAGCAGAAAAGTCACTGGGCACATGCCAAAAGAAGGATTCCTGTAGAGGAGTGTCTTCCTTTGGTATAGGCTGTTCTGACAAGAACTAATCCCCTCCTGTGAGAGCAAGAATTCATTTCCTCTCTCAATACAGCACTACCCATGATCCAGACACTGCCCCTAGACCTTATCTCTTCAAGGTCTCATCACCTCTCAACACCATTACTTAGGGGACCAAATTTTTTTTCTCTTGAAAGAGATCTTTGCAATAGGGTGCATGCATTTGCTAAAGAGACAGAGAGACAGAAAGTGAGGAATCATCTCCTGTGAGGATAGCCATATTTTAATCTCTTTTCTTCCATTCTTCTCTCAGGATTTTGGGCATGCACACACAAGTACCCAGTGTGTTTCAAACCTCCAGGTCTGGGATTCGAACCTCAGTCTATTGTATGGGAGTTAAGAAATTTATCACTACACCACCTGCTGGCCCAGAAGACCAAATTTTAACACATGAATTGGGGAGGGGAAATATTCGAACTATAGCAGCCTTGCTATCTGCCTGGTTGAGGTGATGCCACTCTGTCCTTGGAACGTATCTGACATGGTTCTTCATCTTCACCAAATAATGCACTGATACCAGTGGAATGAGGAAGGAAAAATGCAAGTGCTTTTCTTCCATCAGTCCCTTCTTGTCTTGTCTTGCATAGACATTACTGGGAATATATATTTAGTATTTAAAAAGTCAGTCCTCAAACCTTGGAATCTACTCTTATATGCTCAAACTTGAAAAATTGAAATATCTAAATTAAAATAAACACAGAAAATAAATTATAAACTAGTAAGAAATCAAATCAAACAATTTTGAATTGCTCTATATAAATGTGAATATCACAACCATGAATGCTCAAAAGTAGAAAAAGGAAATGACTTGACCAAAGGTCTGTGTTAAGCTTTAAAGCCAAGAAAATGGTACGTTTCACTGAAAATAAGACAAATCTCCAAATTTTAGTGTTATTTTCAAATATTTTTCACCTGTTTCCTAGATTATTTGCATTGATTAGATATTTATCCTTAATATTATGCTATCTCTGAGTATAGTATTTTATCTGGGAAATAGGTGATTAGACCTGTGAGAGCAAGAATTCATTTCCTCTCTCAATACAGCACTACCCATGATCCAGACACTGCCCCTAGACCTTATCTCTTCAAGGTCTCATCACCTCTCAACACCATTACTTAGGGGACCAAATTTTTTTTCTCTTGAAAGAGATCTTTGCAATAGGGTGCATGCATTTGCTAAAGAGACAGAGACAGAAAGTGAGGAATCATCTCCTGTGAGGATAGCCATATTTTAATCTCTTTTCTTCCATTCTTCTCTCAGGATTTTGGGCATGCACACACAAGTACCCAGTGTGTTTCAAACCTCCAGGTCTGGGATTCGAACCTCAGTCTATTGTATGGGAGTTAAGAAATTTATCACTACACCACCTGCTGGCCCAGAAGACCAAATTTTAACACATGAATTGGGGAGGGGAAATATTCGAACTATAGCAGCCTTGCTATCTGCCTGGTTGAGGTGATGCCACTCTGTCCTTGGAACGTATCTGACATGGTTCTTCATCTTCACCAAATAATGCACTGATACCAGTGGAATGAGGAAGGAAAAATGCAAGTGCTTTTCTTCCATCAGTCCCTTCTTGTCTTGTCTTGCATAGACATTACTGGGAATATATATTTAGTATTTAAAAAGTCAGTCCTCAAACCTTGGAATCTACTCTTATATGCTCAAACTTGAAAAATTGAAATATCTAAATTAAAATAAACACAGAAAATAAATTATAAACTAGTAAGAAATCAAATCAAACAATTTTGAATTGCTCTATATAAATGTGAATATCACAACCATGAATGCTCAAAAGTAGAAAAAGGAAATGACTTGACCAAAGGTCTGTGTTAAGCTTTAAAGCCAAGAAAATGGTACGTTTCACTGAAAATAAGACAAATCTCCAAATTTTAGTGTTATTTTCAAATATTTTTCACCTGTTTCCTAGATTATTTGCATTGATTAGATATTTATCCTTAATATTATGCTATCTCTGAGTATAGTATTTTATCTGGGAAATAGGTGATTAGAGTAATTTTACATAGGGTGAAAAAAATAAAAAAATCACATTAATAGCAGTAAACCAAATTACCACCTAGTAGACAGATAAGGAATACAATGATGATTTTAAATATGGTTTACTGAAATTCAAAATCATATCATTTGTAAGCATGTCAACATACTATCTAAAGATAGAATCAAGCAATATTATTTTCCTTGGCATAGTTGAATAATTTGGAAACAAGAGACAGATATAAAATATGACTGGAATATTTAACTGCATTGGCCTGATTTGAGAGCTAGAAATACCAACTGTCAAATAGAAAGACCATTCTTTCTCTCCTTCATTACTAATAAGATTATCAGAGCCTGAGACAAATGTACTTGAAATCATTATTTCTTTGCATTTAGCTATGAAACTTTTAAATCAAATATATTTTATAAATATTTCTTAGTCATAGTCATTATCATTTCTAATTTCACAAAGTAATTGAAGCATAGACCTTCTGAGGTCATAAAAGTTGATGTGATAGCAGACTCTTCAAAGTTAATTCACGAGCTGACTCCATGGCCTAGTGATTGGGGAACCCAGACTGCACGTGGCCAACTGCATGGTTCAAGTCCCAGACCCAGCAACTTGAGAAACAAGCCAGGCAATTGTTCATGTGTTCCCAAAATCCCAAAAAGGGGTTAAGATGGAAGAAATGGTACTGTGAAGGAATGCTTTCTCCTCTCCCTCTCTCTGTGTCTCTGTCCTTGTTTCTTTCTCTCTCTCTCTCTCTCTCTCTCTCTCTCTCTCTCTCTCTTTCTCTCTTTCTCTCTTTCTGGTTAAGTATGAGCACTCTCTACCAAAAAAATAAGCAAACAAAACATTAATTTACCAGACCAAGCAAAGACTCCATTGGGCATAATAGAATATTAATATGAAGCGTTTTAAAGGTAGTTTTGATTTTGCTAGTGTCTGGTTAGTATTTTCCCATAAAATATGTGTCAAAACAAATAGGTACTCATTTCTTAAAATATTTTTTACCAGTTTTATTTTGAGCTTTTTAGAGAAATATGAAATATAAAGAAATACATGTTCAGATGTTTCAATCAGTGTAACAACAGTACCATTCAGTTCCAAGCTCTATACAAGAGGTTGAGTGTATATTTTTAAACAAGTACTATTCCTGTCTTTGGATAGCTGTTAGACTAGTACAATGTCCAAATACATTATAGTAACTAAAGTCATGACCTTGGCCCTCTAAATTCAGGGTATTGTGGATATACAGAAAAGGGGGCTCTGAGGGCAGAAGGAAATCTCCGAGAGAAAATCATTTCCAAGCTAAGTTCTGGAACATAGAAATGAGTCAGGTAACCAAGGCATAGTGAATAGCATGAACCAAATATGAAAGCAAAAAGCAGGGCAGTTGTGGGTGTAGATGTGGTAGGCCAGCCCGTGTGATTAGACCATGAACTCATAGTCTGGGTAGCGAGATGCTGAATGAACTCTTGAAATCACACTCCAAACACATCTATGCTTTTATTGATTCTGCTTCTCATTCATTATTGACAGACCATAAGAGAGAGTATGCTTTACAAATAATGAATCCACAATTCTCTTTTGTCTTGAGTTGAAGTATGGGGATACACATACCTTTGTCCCAGGAGAAGAAGCAGAGGGCACTGCTCAACTCTGCATGGGGCTATTGAATTTTTCTACAAAATACCTTGAGAGGGGTCCCAGCAACCAGAAGCTGGAAAGA
>NW_006160115.1:712905-713963 GCF_000334495.1 Tupaia belangeri chinensis | reverse complement strand
AGAGTGTGAAGCAATAGAGGGCATTGCTTCGGTCCTTTCCTTCATACTGGCCTGGAGTCATTTAACAAGTGGTCAGTCTCAGTAAGAGTCAAGCATATCATTTCCTTTATTTTAGTTCATCTGTTTATTCAGTGCAAGAGAGAGACAGAAAGATAAGTGATCAGAGAAGAGAAGGAAAGCAATAGATTGGACCCAAGTCAACCCTGTTCTTGTGAAGAACATGGAAACCTCTAATCTAACTTCAGGACAACCCTTGGGGCTGGTCATTGTTTTCTGCACACAGTCATGGGATGTCTGGGCTGGTATAACTTTTAATCTTCATAGAATACTTACCTCTGTTTTACTCTTTGTACTCTTTAAAATGAAAGTGTATTTGAGATTTGATATTAAACTAACACAACTCTGAGGTATCCATATTCAACAGAGGCAACAGATTTAGTGGATAAGAGGATAGGGAAAATTTATTTTAACTTTCATTTCTTTGAACTAACACAAAAGGTAAGAAAAAAATGATTTCAGTATTTAACCTTTGGATTTAATTTTTTTGAACTTTAACTTCAACTCGCAAGGAAATTTTAATCATGAACTTGAATCTCTCCTTAGAAATTTGAAAATGAGAGGAAAATGGCTTTCACACTCTAGGAATCTCTATGTTGTCATTTTATTACCAGACTGTCTTAATATTGTCATTGAATTTTATGTAGAACCCCTGAGGACTGTATGAACAACACATGAGTAAGATCTAGGCTTCTGGGGTACCAGGCAGTAGGTCTCTGAGAACTCATTCCAAGGAGACAGGAGGTGGCAGAAGCCAGGACCACATGTGTGCCAACCCAGCATGTACTCCTCTGTTACATCAAATAACAGTGGCAGAGCATTAAACTCCAAGTATGGGTCTCTTCTGAGCGTAGTGCTACTTCCCTCACTGGGCCTATTGACTCATCCCCAGGAGACACCACAACTGCTGCTACAAATGAATTTGGAAGAAGGAACGCACCACACTCTGTCAGCTCTCTCTTCCTGATTTTTCCTTTGGTACTACCTGCCTGTAGGGCACA
>NW_006160115.1:646485-712633 GCF_000334495.1 Tupaia belangeri chinensis | reverse complement strand
AGGGAAAAAGTATTTTTTTCACTGGCTACAGGACCCAGGTCTTACAGGAACATGACCTCATGGGGAAGTCTGCACCAGCCCCAACAGAGCTCAGGTTGCATGTGAAGGCACCTCTGCCTATTCTAGGGCTTGGTAGAAGGCAGCCCACTACTTCAGCTTCTGCGGCTGTGCCCAGAGTGGGCTCATCTGTAAGCAGCCTTTACTCACCTCTTCTGGACCACAGGCATGGCCTTCTGTGCTTCCACAAACATTCAGCAATCTCAGGCCTGTGAAACCTGCCCCGGGGGAAGATTCTACTTCACCTTATGTTTGCCTTCATTTGCATTCATGCTTCATGTTTCTTAGAGTAGAGGCTACACTGAACTGAGGCTCCTAGGAGTCACATGAGCAAATAAAACCAACCTCATGATACGATGTTCTACAGTGCACACTAGGATTTAGACTACATGGTTTGAATGATGTGTCCTTTTAAAATTCACGTAGAAATTAATACCCAGTACAAAAGTTAAAAGGTGGGACTTTTGAGTGGAGATTAAGTCATGGGAGCTCTGCCCTTATGAATGGGATTAGCACCCTTATAAAAGGAAGGAGAGAGCAGCCCTCACCAGACACTGAACCTGCTAATGCCTTGATCTTGGACTTTCAATCTTCAAAGTTCTGAGAAGTAAATGTATGTTGTTCATAAATTACCCAGTCTGTGGTATTTTGTTACAGCAAGCCAAATTGACCAAATTATATATGAAAACCTTTATGAATTTAAGGAAATATATATTGTATTACTCACAAATGTCTAACAACCCCTAATTGACCTCAGCCTAGCCTGTTCTCTAAGGTATAGGTAATGATGAGTGTCTTGGTATACTTGAGCTACTGTAACAGAATACCATAAACTTGACAATTTAAACAATAAACATTTATTTTTCATATTTCTGGAGATTGAAAGTCTAAGATCAGAGTGTTAGCATGTCTGGCTTCTTTGTGTTTACAAACAGCTGTCTCCTTACAATGCCCTCCCATGGTAGAGGGAATGCTCTGGTCTCTTCAACCTCTTAAAGGTCCCTGATTTCATTCTTAAAGTCTCCACCCATATGACCTAATCACACCTAACGGCCTCAACTCCAAATACAATGCCATTGGGGTTTAGAATTTATTTCTGGTTACCAGTTCCTTATCTGAGGCACAGTTTACAAAAATATTCTCCCATTCTAAGGATTGTTGATTCATACTAATTACTGTCTTTTGCTGTGAAGAAACTTCTTAATCTGATATAATCACACATGAATTTATCAGGAACACAAAAATTCAGTCCATAGCAATGAGTAATGAGTGATTGAGGAAAACACTTTATACAATGTCCTAATTTAGAATAGGCAGAAACTGGAGCCAAAAGTAACCATAAGATTCTGATCTTTCTGGAAATATACAGATATGGCATTGAAATTTCTGTAAGATACACAAACAACAGGGTGAATGATGTAGAACTGAAGAAAATAATCATTTTTACCATAGCCATAAAATGCATAAGATACCTAGGGATAAACTTAACCAAGGAAGTAAAAGACCTTTACAAGTAAAACTATGAAAATTTCAAAACAGACATGGAAAATGACACAAAAAAAGTAGAAGAACATTCCATGTTTCTGGATTGGAAGAATTAATATAATAAAAAATGGCAATTATTCCCAAATTAATCTACATATTTAGCTCATTTCTAATCAAATTGCCAGGGACATTCTTCACAGATCTAGAAAAGAAAATCACGGAATTTGTCTGGAATCATAAAAGACTCCATGTTGCCAAAGCAATCTTATGCACAAAGACTAGATTGGGTGGCACCTCACCCCTGATCCCAAAATATATTATAAAGCTGTTATAATCAAAACAGCATGGTATTGGCACAAAAACAGACAGGTGGACCAGTGGAACAAAATAGAGACTCCAGAAATAAATCCTGAAACATATAGCCAGATGATTTTTGACAAAGGATATCGGTCAGTCCAGTGGGAACAGGAAAACATGGAGAAAATGGTGCTGGATAAACTGGGTGCCCACCTGTAGAAAGATAAAATTGAACCTCCATCATTCACTATTAACAAAAATCAACTTAAAATGGATCAAAGATCTAAACCTAAGACCTCAAACTATAAAACTACTAGAAAACACTAGGGAAACTCTGGGAGCCATTAGGGTAGGCAAAAACTTTTAAAATAAGACCCCCAAAGCATAGACAATAATACTAAAAATAGAAAAGTGAGATTATGTCAGATTAAGAAGTTTCTGCACAGCTAAAGACAGTAATTAGTGTGAATCAAAACCCCTTGGAATGGGAGAATATTTTTGTAAACTGCCTCAGATAAGGAACTGATAACCAGAAATAAATTTCCATTCTTTTCAAAAAAAGAAATGTATGTAGAGAACTCAAGCAGCTTACTTGAAAAAAGAAATAAATAACCCAATTAAAAGTTGGGAAAATGAGCTGAACAAAATTTTCTAAGGAACACATATGAACAGACAAAAAGCATATGAAAAAATGCTCAACATCTCTCATCATAAGGGAGATGCAGTTTAAAACCACAATGAGATATGACCTAACTCCTGTCAGAATGGCGAAGATTAAAAAGACAAAAAATGGTTAAGTGTTCGCAGGGTTGTGGTGAAGGGGAAATCTCTTACACTTGGTGGGAATGTAAATTAGTCCAGTCACTGTGGAAAACAATATGGAGTTTCCTCAAAGGCCTATAAATAGAACTACCATATGATCCAGCAGTTCCACTCCAGGATTTCTACCCAAAGGACAGGAGAATATTCCACTGGGAAAGTGCTTGCACATCTATGTTTATTGAGGCATTATTCACAATTGCTAAGACATGGAATCAATCCAAATATCCACAAACAGAAGAACAGATTGAAAAAGTGTGGCACATATACTCTCTAGAATACTATTTAGCCATTTAAAAACAAACAAAAACGAAAAAAAAAAAAAAAAAAACAAGGCTATGGCACATGATAGAAATTAGGCAAGTATGGAAGATTTATTGCTTAGTGAAGTAAGTCAGGCTATGAGAAAGATACATTGTATGTCTCCACTTAACATATACTGACTGTACTCTGTGGTACAGACTGAAAGATTGGAGGGCATAACAGCATTGAAAATAGTTATAGACACTGGAGACAGTGTGGGCAGAGGGTGGGAGAGAGGGAGAATGCAGGGAAGGAAATTAGAGAGAAAAATAGAGAATAAGACATTTATGGGACACAGAAATGGTTTATTAACTGTTGATAATAACGTATATAGTATTCTCACCTGGACTGGTCTGAGGTATAGTTCATGTTGAGTAAATTCTCTCTACAAGCTAAATTTTATATAGCCATTGAATGTATTTAAAAAAATGATAAACTTAAAATGAAAAAAAAAATTAAGATTTGTCACCAAGGAGGGTGCAATGGCATTGGGTTGGCAACTGAAAATATCTGCTGCAATTTGCCAGTACCTTGTTATACAATTGTGTACAACACGCAACATCTTTGAGACACAACATCTTTATTTCTAAAATAAGGAATTTCATAAATTCTGTGTTACTTTTTAATTTTCTATTAATTATCCTTTATAAAAATTTTATCTTTTTCTTCAAAAAAAAGCAATTTCTACAAGATATAAAAATCCAAGGTAAAAAAATTTCCCTAGGCCACTTCTAATGTCTAGATTTCTAATAAAGTAAAATTATGTGCAGAGTACAATTCAAACAGGCATCAAGGAGAGCTGAAGCAATTTCTAACTTTGTGTTAATGAGAACAACCACTATTGAAGAACAAAATGCATTCTGGACTGTCGGTTGTTTCAATGAGGGTAATTTGGGAGCCTGCTGAGGTCCAGAGAATCACATCCAGTCAGGTCTCGGAGCCTCACTTTCCTAAATCCCCAGCTCCAATCCATGTTCAGCAGCCTACTGTTGCAGCCTGGCAATGTTTTTAGTTGCCTCCATGCCATGGAAAAAGACTCCATGTGCTGAAGTGACCTGTCAAATTAGAAATTCTTTTTGACTTATACCTGCAGCCAAGTCATTACAATTAAAACCAAAAGCCACACGACCCAAACCTGTCTTCCACTAGCTTCCAGGGTAACAGTACTTGTGTTAGCTTAAAATTATATGCTTTGGCCAAGTCTCCCTATTTTGCCCTGGTTTCTTCTTTTATCTAAAGGCTCTTGGGTGATGTAATCCATTTAATATCCCACTGAACTGGAATCACACACAATGTGCAACCTTGGTCACATCCCAGGAGATTGGTTGTGCTATGGGACTGACCTAAGTCTACGCCTTCTTTTTTTTTTTTTTTTTGGAGAGGTTTTTGCTATAGGGCACGTGTGCTCACCAGAAAGACAGAGAGACAGAAAGTGAGAAATCACCCCCAGGGGTGATGGCCACACCACAATCCCTTCTTCTCCATTCTCCTCTCGGGATCTTGGGCACACACAGACACGTGCCCGGTGTGAGTTTAAGCCACCAGGTCCAGGACTCCAACCATGGTCGACTATATGGGAGTCCAGTGACATAGCCATTACACCAACTGCTGGTCTCAACAAGACATTTTTTATATGATTTTAAATTTTTCCAGTTATCTAGGAATTTCTCTGTGTAATGAAAATATTTATTATTGAATAATAGGAAAAACTACCTTGGTAATTACATATATCCTAGTAAGAAAGCTTTTCTGTATTTATTATTTATATTGGAGTATAAAATTATTATAAATGTAAGACTTGTTTAGAAAAAAAGCAACTCCACTTAAATAAATAAATAAATAGCTATTTTTTGGAATTGTCTCACCTACCTAGGACAAAAACTTTTCTGTATGCATTATCTTTCATAACCATCATTAGATCAAGGTTTCTTTATTTTTTGGAGAGGTTTTCATTATAGAGCACATGTGTTCACCAGAAAGACAGAGAGACAGAGAGACAGAAAGTGAAAAATGGACCCCCAGGGAGGATGGCCACGCCACAGTCCCTTCTCCTCCATTCTCCTCTTGAAATCTTGGGCACACAAGAACAGGCACCCAGTGTGAGTTTAAGCCACTAGGTCCGGGACTTGAATTGTGGTCAACTACATGGGAGTCCAGTGACATAGCCATTACATCAACTGCTGGTCCCCATTAGATCAAGTCTTTAAAGAAGATAAATTTTTAGAAAAAAATACATCTTGGGAACAGCAGTTGCCATAATGACTATGTCATTGAACTACCATGTAGTCAACTGTGGTTCGAGTCCCAGACCCAGTGGCTTAAACTCACACCAGACGTGTGCGTGTGCATGCCCAAGATTCTGAGAGGAGAATGAAAAAGGAATTGTGGCCTGGCCATCCCCCCTGGGTGGTGATTTCTCACTTTCTCTCTCTCTATCTCTCTGTCTTTCTGGTGAGCACATGTGCCCTATAGCAAAAACCTCTCCAGAAAAAAAAAAGAAAAAAGAAAAAAACATCTTAAAGGAACTCTATGCAGTAGAATATCTATCCACTATCAGAGCAAAAATCTCTAGAGTGAGAACTGAGAGACTTGGTTTCCATTTATAATCTCTACTGATCAGCTTTCTCAAGACATCTCATTCTTTCTTTATTACCTGAGGAAATTGAAATAGGGTGGCATATAAGTATTTCCCTGGAAGTAGTATTTATGATATTTTCTGACTTTGGAAAACTCACCTATTTTGTTTTCTCCAAAATGAGGTACAGTAATCTGTATCAGTAGATAGTAAGATAAAAAATGGGGAGGGCCCTTTTGGAAAAACTCTTGATGTTCCTTAATTAAGAGGATGAGAGCTACATAATGCTGTTTTACTCTAATAAAAGAAGTCAGCTGACTCTTGCCCATTTATTGAACCTAAAATCTTAAAGACACAAAACCATGAGAAACACTATTCACCATACAGATCAAAATAAAGCTCTATAGATGTGATTTTACTTTTATTTTATTATGACTCATGTATACCTTTGGCAGATTTTCCTATCATGCTACTTTATGCAACACTTATTGCCATCTATATCAGATACTGTGATACATACTGGTAATGAGACTATTCATAAAAAGAAAGTCTACCCCCAAGGTCCTACCATTGAGGGTTAAAGAAAGATAATATTTAGGCTGAACACGGGAGGCATAACACACCTACATTTTTAGAGTCTATTGTCTAACTATTTATCACTTTAAGAC
Organism: Tupaia belangeri chinensis; assembly: GCF_000334495.1. Lineage (NCBI taxonomy): Eukaryota > Metazoa > Chordata > Mammalia > Scandentia > Tupaiidae > Tupaia > Tupaia belangeri. Next base: position 706,429 of record NW_006160115.1, on the reverse strand, counting down.
TATTGCAAAGAAACTAGAGCCATTTGACAATTCTTATGAAATATAGGGACCAGCAGTTAGCTTAATGGCTATGTCTCTGGACTCCCATGTAGTCAACCGCAGTTCATGTCCCGGACCCGGTGGCTTAAAACTCACGCCGGGCACGTGTGCATGTGTGCCCAAGATCCTGAGAGGAGAATGGAGGAGAAGGGATTGTGGCGTGGCCATCCCCCCTCTGTCTCTCTCTGTCTCTCTCTGTCTCTCTCTGTCTTTCTGGCGAGCACACAATGCCCTATAGTAAAAACTTCTCAAAAAAAATACAAGAATTGAAATAAAAAGTCCAATGGATGGGTACAACAATAAAATGAGGGAATTGGGGGAGAAATCACTGAGCTGGAAGATAGAACTATAGAAATTACGCAACTGAAATAACAGAAAATGGACTAACAAAACAAATGAACAAATGAACAAACAAAAATGCAGACTCTCAGGAGTCAGTGGGGAGACTATTACACAGGATATAATATTTATATCATTAGAGTTAAAGAAAAGAAAGATAAAGAAGGCAGGTTGATAAAGTTACTTGAAGAAATAACAGTTGAAAATATAGGATTGTTGAAAAAGTCGTGACACATTTTTGCCTAGAAAAACAGAAAAAATACATCATGACTTTTCTGATAACTCGATATTCTAATTTGAGAGTAGACATAAGCTTATAGTATAAAGAAGTTGAACAAACTCTTAATAAAATAAACCTAAATTATGCTTTATGAAAACTGCAGAGGCATAAGAGAAGACAAATGTATATATTTTTGGTATGTGGTAACTTCCTGAGCATACTTGAATGTGACTGTATAAAGCCTCAAGAAAAGAAAAATCATAAGAATATGTCTCATCATTCCTCATATTCAATCAAATAGATCAAGTGAGTCTTTAAGGAGAAAGGACAATAACATTGTAATTCCCTTCAATATGTTTATTCTTGATCTTCAATAGTTGCTAAGATTTGAAGAGAATCAATGACTCCCATCCACCCAGGCTTGGAATCAGCTAAGAGATAGATGAAGAAATTTGGTAGCTGAGGATAAAAATATCAGTTTTCTTACATCGTCTTAACTGGAAGATGTGGTTGGGGATTGTAGCAAAATAGGTTTCTGAACAAGGAATCCTGCAGCTAGAGAGACTTGCCCTCCAATTCCCACGTAGCTGTAGCATCAGGAACTCTCTTCCTAAAGCCTGGGCTCTTATTTTAAGTACATTAGTGCCAAGAGGCAACTGGAAACACTTTGGAGAGAGGTAAATTCCAGAGAGAGAAATGAAAGAACAAAGCCATGCATGTCCAGCTCCTTTTCTCGGAACTTATTCAGAAAAATCATTCTTCTCCTGCCCCTGACTTGGAGAGAAAGCGTGTGGAGAAAGGCCAGGATTGATGACCTTACAGATTCCAGGAAGGAAGACAGGCTGTTTATCCTACAGCAGTAATATCCAGCAACTTCCTGGGCCCTCATTCTAGAGGAACTTTCTGACATTTCATTTCTGTGGTTATAGTTTGCTCCTAATAAGTATAATTATTGCTAGTATGTTTATAATGATACATTTATATGTAATCTAACAAAGGCCAGTAACATTAAACTACAGGTAAATGTAATATTGAACAGAGAGCTAACTTAAAGAAGTTTGAGCAGGAAAAAAAATATTCATATTATTATTATTATTACTTTTAGATGCTGAAGAGCAACATACTTATTAAAGACACTACCTAAATTTTGGCAAACATTTCAAAACAGACTTGTAAACACAATGCTTCTCTTTTCAACCGGCAGCCCTTTGAAAAGACAATGCAATAAGACAACACAATTTGAATCAACATTGGTTAAAAATTCTTGTATGTTTGATTACATAACTTATGTTCCCATATGATAAAACAAGAGATAGTTTAAGTCAACACCAACAGATAAACTCCTTGAAATGAAAGTTTGTGCTGTTTGACAAATCACATGTATATAATGGTTAAATATATCTGCTTTTTTTTTTTTTAAACAGAGAGCTTAATTTAAAGAAGTTGAGCAGGAAAAAAAAATATTCATATTATTATTATTATTACTTTTAGATGCTGGAGAGCAACATACTTATTAAAGACACTACCTAAATTTTGGCAAACATTTCAAAACAGACTTGTAAACACAATGCTTCTCTTTTCAACCGGCAGCACTTTGAAAAGACAATGCAATAAGACAACACAATTTGAATCAACATTGGTTAAAAATTCTTGTATGTTTGATTACATAACTTATGTTCCCATATGATAAAACAAGAGATAGTTTAAGTCAACACCAACAGATAAACTCCTTGAAATGAAAGTTTGTGCTGTTTGACAAATCACATGTATATAATGGTTAAATATATCTGCTTTTTTTTTTTTTAATATATCTGGAATCCAGGATTAAAAAAAGAAAAAATTAAGGACCAGCAGTTAGTGTAATGGCTATATCACTGGACTCCCATGTAGCCAACCATGGTTTGAGTCTCAGTCCCAGTGGCTTAAACTCATGCCAGGCACATGTGCGTGCGTGCCCAAGATCCCAAGATGGAGGAGAAGGTATTGCAGCATGGCCACCCCTCCTCTGGGGAGTGATTTCTCACTTTCTATTTCTCTGTCTCTCTCTGTCTTTCTGATGAACACATGCACCCTATAGCAAAAAAAAAAAAAACCTTTAAATATACATCTTATGTAGGTAATAGCTTTCTTGCATATCTCTCTTCAAACAATACTTTATAGCAGTTATAGGTAGGTTACCTACACATTTAATTTTATAATTTTCCCCCAAAACTATAGATTTGTTTCATTTTCATAACATATTAATTTTTGTCCAACATTAGTAAAGCTGTCAGACAATTGACATAAAAATGCTTTTATATTCCACAATAGAAGTAGCAGTTTGACAGGAAAAATTTTTTTTTTTTTATAACTTTTTTTTTGGAGAGGTTTTCGCTATAGGGCACGTGCACTCGCCAGACAGGCAGAGAGAGACATAGAGACAGAAAGCGAGAAATCATCCCCCAGAGGGGATGGTCACACCGCAATCCCTTCTCCTCCATTCTCCTCTCGGGATCTTGGGCATGCACGCACACGCACCCAGCGTGAGTTTTTAGCCACCAGGTCTGGGACGCAAACTGCGGTCGACTACATGGGAGTCCAGCGACATAGCCATTACGCTAACTGCTGGTTCCCAGGAAAAAGTTTTTTGAGTAATTAACTACCAGCCTTAGCTATTACCTGAGATGTGACATGAACAGTAAGATTCTGCTCAGGTTTTAGGATTTGAATATTCAGGTGGATAAACTTGAATATTTTCTGGTAAATGATTGTGGCAAAAACTATGACTAAGTCTATATGACAGATTTCAGAGTTTTATTTGAGAACAAAAAATAATAGCTATTGTTGGAAGGAAAATACTTAGATGCCAACTTATACTATAAAGCAAAATAAATTCCAAGTAGGATTAAAGGATGACATATCAAATAGGTAAAAATAAATAGATTTGAAAGGAAATAGTTACACCTTCATCTTTGAAGTGTAACAGAAACATAGACTGACACATTTAAAAACAAAATCAAGGGACCAGCAGATGGCATAATGGTCATGTCACTGGACTCCCGTGTTATCGACCACAGTTTGAGTCCTGGACCCAGTGACTTGAAAGTCACATTAAGTGCATGTGTGTGCATGCCCAAAATCCCAAGAGGATACTAGAGAAGGGATTGTGGTGTGGCCATCCCCAAAGAAGGGTGATTTCTCACTTTGTCTCTCTATCTCTGTCTCTCCAGCGAGCACACAGGCCCTATAGCAAAAATCTCTCAAAAAATAAATAAACAAAAAAATTAAAATTAAATTAAAAGGTCGATACTAAAATGTATACCTAAAATACATTTATAAATAAATGTATTTATATAATAAAAATACATTTATAAATGCATTCTATACATATAAAAATAAAATAAAATAACAACAGACATACTGACAAACTAAGAAATATACCTGTACATGTTATGACAGGTCATTTTAATGTGTATCTTAATTCTAAAACAAAACATCCAAAGCTCTCAATGACGTATTTTCAATGAATGCAAAAACACAATTTTCACAAGTGAAATTCTAAATTACAAACATATGAAATATATTTGACTCTGTAATAAATATAAATTCCAAATTAAAGTAATAAATATACTTTATACTTACAAATTAGTAAGAATTAACTTAATAGATAATAATATCATTACTGTAAACTCTTATAGTTTATTTCTCTTCCTTTACAATGATAAGTGGAATTACTGGACTGTCCGTAAAGATTATAATACCTTTTGGCTTGACAGTTTTGCACAGTAAAAAGTAGGACCTATAGGCCCAGATGTGAAGGTGCAGCAGTAGCACCACAAGGTTCTGCAAGCTGGAGGCCACATGGAAGACTGAGGTTCAGTTCCCAGATCAATCGGTACATGTTCGTGTGCCTGTGGTCCTGGCTGCTAGGAGGGCAAAGAGGTGGGGGATTGTAGTGTGAAACTCTGTTGAGGGTGCTTGTTTTTCTTCCTCCCTTTCTCTTTTTATCACTCAGTTCTGTCTTGGTTCACAGTGGAAGAAACAAAGCAATAAATCTAGAACATTCCAAAAACAGAATACTGGAGGACTACTATGCAAACAGGGAGGCACATTGTCCTAAGTTAGTTAAGCAATAATTACCACTGTCCATTTAGCAGGAAGCACCAGGCAAAGTAATACTTTTCAAATATGGTTCATAAAGAACCTAACTTTAAAATCTGAATTTTATAGCTTTTGTAAATGTAACGACAAGACTTCCTCCCCTCCGCTTATTTACACACCACAGTGGGACAAAGATTACACAGACAAGAACTAGAGAGCACAGATAGAAGGTAGCAGATCAGAGGTCCCACAGGAGTAATCAGGCTCAAACCAGAGAGACTCCTTAAGCCAGCATTCCCAGCAGTTGCCCTTAAATTTAATCAATCTCTGTGGCATTTTAATGGGATTTTATTCAACAGAACTACACTGGGAAAATCTGGATTAAACAAACATGAACAGTTTTCTTTATTAGTCTTGTCAGCACTTTGATGTACCAACACTTAGAGTCCAGCTAAAGAGGCAAATACAATAGGGAATATTTCCCAACTTATTTCAACACAAACCTCATATTTTAGAGCACTTTGTGAGATTAGTATTCCATAACATAGACCTGGTAACACCTTGTCAGATAAACTAACGGATTTCACCAACTCACTCTCTTATGTCACATCACCAAACAGTACGACAGAAGCTACTACTGTCAGGAATGGTGCCCATTCTGTAAAGTGACAATTTGCAGAAAGGGCTGCCTATTAAAAGAGGTAAAAGACTCAAGTCAATATAATCTAAATATCATTAAATCAAATTAGGAAAATTACTCATAAATTATCTATTGAGAGGGACCAGCAGATGGCATAATGGTTATGTCGCTAGACTCCCACATGGTTGACTACAGTTTGAGTCCTGGCCTGGCAACTTAAAACTCACACCAGGAGCCTGTGTGTGTGTGCTCAAGATCCTGAGAGGAGAATGGAGGAGAAGGGATTGCAGCATGGCCATCTTCCCTGGGAGGTGATTTCTCACTCTCTCTCTCTCTCTCTCTCTCTCTCTCTCTCTCTCTCTCTCTTTGTAACGCGCACATGTGCCCTATAGCAAGAATCTCTCTAAAGAAAAAAATATATATATCTATTTAGAAACTTGATATGGTTGTTAAATAGCAATCCAAAAAGAAAACTACTAACCACAAGTTAACAAATACACCTCCCCTCTCTGTTGTCAGGCCAACTGCTAGGACATTTGCTGGGTCGATTGGGAGCTTATGGAGCAAACAGAACCTAGGACTCATTTGGCAAATAAGACAGACTGGAAACCAGTTAGTTCTACTGCCACAGGTTCCACTGGGCTGAGTCATAAGTCTATAATCAGGTGAGGCAGCTACCTGCTTCTCCGTACAAAGGCCAGTCATTACTTCACAATATCCAAGTGGGTCATAAAGGCATTTCTGAGTCTTATTTTTATTCAGTCTCCCAGGAGCACACATCTGGCAATTATTACTATGTATGGGGTACATCTCACTTTATATCAAAGAAATGTGTGTAACATAGTTCATGACAATTTTTGTCATTCAAAACATATTTTAAATAAATGGTGAAGATTTCTATTTAAAACTCTTTGCACAACTTATGTTTCCAATAGGAAGGAAATGGATTTTTACCGAAAATCACCCCACGCCTCCTAATGTGTAAAACAGAATATATGCATGTATCAGCAGTTAATCTGCACGGGAGACACGTGTTAGTCCTTGTGTCAACGTGGTGCGAAAAATAATATTGTGGGAGAAAGAGAAATAAGTGTGAGACATGAGGGAACTTCAGGAAGGTCATGGAAAAATGAAATTAAAAGATCAGTTTATTTCGGTGCAAAAATTTTTGAAGTCCCTGCGTCGTTTTTTCATAACACACATTTTCCATCAACATTTTAAAGGCCCCTCATATTTTTCTTCTAGAATATAAAGTTTTATGGAGTAGTTATGTTTTATTTTTATATATCCTTTGTGTCTTCCTGGCAATAAACTCTGAAATATTCATCGGATAAAATGAATGAATGAATAACAAAGGGAAGAGACCATTTCCTAGGGAAAATAGCCCAGTGATTTGAAACATTTCTCTCTCTATTGAAGGGCAAATATCATTTTGTCCACAGTATACTTGTACCTGCTATCAACAAATGGATATGGGTTGGGAATGAAATTGTTAAAGTGCTCTCCAGAGCTTCACCACAGCCAGTGAAGGCCATCTTAAACAAATCAAACTCTCTCTGGTTCCTTTATTGCTGCAGTGTGAGAGGAGCATCAGAATTGGAGTTACCGAATCTCAATTGAGTCTATCTCAGTTAATTTAGAGCCAAAGACTCTCCAAATTATTCCAATGAAAGAAGCAGCAAAATATTCCTATGGGGAAAAAAAAGATAAGTGACCATTTGTGAAGTAAGATTTGATGCTATTAAACTTAAATAATATCTTACTGAAAATAATTTCTGTGTTTAGCTATTTGAAACCTAATTTATGAAGTCCCATCTTTATCTCCCTCTTTCCATTGCAAAGCGTAAGTTTCTGGGTTGTGGCGGTAAGACTTCCGTTAGTCAATCTTTAGGAGTAGAAATTTGGTTTAATACTTTACTTGAAAGCTTAGGTTTAATTTTCCTAAGCACTTAACGAAATCTTCACACGCCTTTTCAAGTTAATATAGGTGTTTTAAGAAATGTCAAGAATACAAAGATCTGAATTCTTAGACAAGACTCTTCCTAACTGAAGGAAAGGAATGTATGTATTGATGAATTTGCAGCTTGTGCCTTTCGACTAAATTATACCTACCAAATTCTTAATGTTTTCTTTAGAATAGCTATAATTTTTTTTTCTGGATTGTTAAAGAATACATGAAAATAATAGAAATATAGAAATAAAAATTATAGAAAGTATAAATTTTTAAATGATTCCATGTAAGCACAAACCTAAGAGAGGGAAGCAAAACTAATATTTTGTATATTTCCTGCCAACCTTTTTTTTTTTAAGGGAGATTTTTGCCACAGGGCAAGTGTGCTCACAGAAGAGACAGAGAGAGGCAGAGAGACAGAAAGTGAAAAATTACCTTTCCCCACCCAGGGGGGAAGGCTATGCCACAGTCCTTCCTCCTCTTCTCTCCTCTCAGGATTTTGGGCATGCATGCACATGCGACTGGCATGAGGTTCAAGCCACCAGGTCTGGGACTCAAACCACGGTTGACGATGTGGGAGTTCAGCAACATAGTCATCATAATGCCATCTTCTGGTCCCTCTGTTCTGCTTCTTATACTTAAGATTGTATTGTAAGTTTTTCTGTAGATCATTCATTCAAACCTGATTGAAACACTTTTTAGAAGATAGTACACTATTTAACCTTTAAATAATAATTACCTTATTTAATCTTTCCTGGATTATAGGATATTTATACTGAAGATTATTTCTAAATACTTTTTAATCACCATTTCATACCTCTGCATAGATTTCTAAAAGTAGAAAACTCAAAAGTCAGGTTAATTTTTAAGTCCTTAATACATATTTGTAAGTTAATTATTAGAAAGATTGTACTAATTTACATAACAGTAAAGTCTATCTCATCGTGTAACGTCAACTGAATTTCCAGTGTACAAATTTTACAAAAAGAAAAAAAATCACAATACTATATTTTATCATTTTATTTCATTTGGTTATTAATAATTGAATTTTGTTCAATGTTATTAGTTATATGCACTTCCTCTTTAGGCAAGTCTGTTCATATTCCTTGATCATATTTTTTGGAGTCGGGCATGGGTACATGTTTGCATGGGCATGCTTATTACCTATTGTCTGCCTTTAGATTTGACAGTTACATTTTTAATGTCCTATAACATTTCTATTTCATGCAGCCAAAGCTAACAGTTTGTTTTGTAATCTCTGCCTTTGGCTTTTAAACCTATGAAATGTTATCATTTATGTTCATACATGTGTCTTTAACTACTTTATCCTTCTCATCCTTCCTCTCTATTCTTTTTTATCTTTCTTACCCTTCTCCATTCTTTTATCTACTCTTAAATTTGAGTCTATCCCATCTGGAATTTGAGGCATGAATCGCATGAGGAGAGACTACAACTGAAGTATGTCTAGTGAGATTCTGCACTAATCCCTTTTCTGGATTTGAAATACAATGTTATCATCTACGGAAGTCCTACAGATGATTTTAGGGCTCAACTTTGTAATGTGGTGGATATCCTTTTACTACATCAACACTCATAAAAGTCGTAAATATTACAGGTTAATAATGTTTTGCTATTTCTTTAAAGGTCTATAAAGTTTTATAAGTTCTCTCATTGCCCTCCTTATTTTCAAATATTAACTCAATGATGTTTCATGTCTCCATCTATTTTTTTTTATGTATCTTGTATGAAGTGGCTATGGGTAGACTATCTTTACTTTTAACTTTTCCCTAATAAGCCAACTGAAATAAAATCATATATTTTGGAAGAGTGGGAATGTGATGAGAAAATCAAGTTTATACCATGTGAGTGGTTTTCAATTTCTTAAAAACTACATGTCTATTTCATTATAAGTTTTGATTTGGTGTATGCAGGATCATAAATAGATTTTTTTTGGTCTGTTTTTTTTTTTCCACTTAGTGATTTTTTTTTAATTTTATGCAACATAAAAATAATTTTAATACACACTTTTGACACAAAAAGATTTTTCTTTTAGTACCATGAGTACTACCTATATTTTTAGATGTTTTGTCACCAAGTTCAGATATTTCTTGCTACTGTGTTTAATGATTTTTTGAATATTCATATCAAATACAAATTACATGAAAGATTGTACTATATAATGACCAAGAACACTTCTTTTTTAAGCAAACAGAAAGCAACTCTGATTAAGATTTCCTTTGTGTATAGAGATTACAATCAAAAATTCTTTTTGGAGTAATATGAAAGAACTGACACATAAGAATATAGTTGTCTACCGGTTTTATATTTTAGAGTCCGAAATTGAAATGAACAAGAATAGTATAGGAGAATTTTGAAAAAGAGACCAAAAGTTGAAATAAATTGTATCCAAATAGATAACAGTGAACATTCAGACCCATTGACAGAATCAAACTTTCACATTGCTTGAGAGCTGTCTATAATCCACATGAGAATAATTATATTTAGCCTTCACAAAGACCTCTCTTTAAAGAAAAATTACTCTCTATGTGGTTGTCTTTGCCCTAGAATAATATCTAGCAGATATCTATTTTAAAGTTCAAGGTCTAACTATTCAGAAACATGTCATTATTTATCTTTACACCATTGGTTTGTGTCTCTTTTCACTGTTTGCTTCAGCTTTATAATTTCCATTGTGACTCACTCTGACATTAAATCAAACTGTAGGCCTTTGTGCTTATTTTATTGCAAAGGTGACTCACAAACTTAAACAAGCCATGTGACTATTGCTCAACACTTCCAAATATGTAAATATCCTGTGCTTAATAGAACAGAAATCCCCAAATACACTATACTAACAGAAAATCTTTCTTCAATTTAGCATTTTTAAATACAACATCCTAGCACAACCATGGAAATATATCTACTACAGATGAGAAAAGTTAAAAAATTAAACTATTTCCTTTTCAACTATCTTATTTCCCAAGTTCAAAAGTCTAGTACCACCTTTATCAAAGTTGACTTTTGAGATAAATTAAATTTAATCCTAAATTTAATCCTTCTACTTAGAGTACCGGATTATATACTTACATATTTTCACATTTTGTAAGTGGCATTAAATAAGAAACATTAACTTTTATTAGTTAATGAATTTTATAAATTAAAAGATACTTTTATAATAAAGTTCTAAAATTTTACATTTTCATGTAGAGAAAATCTCTCTATTTTTAAATTTAATTTTATCATTTCTAAATGAATATTTTTCACAGTTTATAATATAAAATATGTATACTCTTAAATTTTTTAAACACATTTCAGTGAAACTCCTCAATAATCACAGAAAGATTTGAAGATGGTAAATGATAGGATAAGAATTTAGATGAATCCTAAATATTTGGCAACACTAACTCACTGAATTTAAACATATGTTATAAATCAGTCCAACAGTTGTTGAGTTAAAAAAAAATAGCGTATGGATTTTAAAGGTAATAATTAAATAATTCATCAAGAATCATCTTTCATTAAATATGCATTGATTTTAATTGTTTGACTTTAACATTCTATTGATTTTTAAAGATTTTTATATATTTTATTTAAGAACTGTAATGTTGTCCATAAAAACATAAAAAATGCAAGGTAATGTGAATATCTACCCCAACTACTTTTTATTCAATTATTTATTTATTTTTACTACATTCAACCACTGTATATCATTACAACTTGTAAAATGAACTTTCCCAGCATGAATACACTGGGTATTAGCCCAATTAAAGGTATTATTATCAGCAGATAATTTTTCATTTTTGTGTCCCTAAAATGTTTTGCTTCTTGATTTAGAGTACCTACTCAAATATCTGTTTTTTGTTTTGTTTTGTTTTGTTTTTTGCTATTTCACAAATACATGAATATCTAAATAGTACATCACAATATCAGTCCTAAGAGGTAGTACTGTCTACTTTATGTCTGAAAACAGACCTAAGGTATGTTTGACCATAGGAATAGGAAACATTAATGTAAACATAGAGATTTGGAATAAAACATCAATGTAAGAATTGAGATTTATAGAACTTTGAAAAGGCCCAGTATTCTCTTTATTTGAAGGACTATTTAAGGGAAACTTTTGATCAATATTGAGATTCCATTGTTAAATACAATCCAGCTTCTACTCAGGTGGGAAAATGTCATACAGAATTGCTCTGTGAGAGATAACTTAATTGCAAATGAACACCTACATTCCCAGCCTTTGCCCTTGTTCACTATCAAAATGGAGCTTATATCTGTAAACACTGTGAGAGCTCAAGGTCCACATAGCCAAGACCTTTCCTCTGCTGTTGAACATCCCAAGGACAGAGCTGGTCTCCTGCACTCCCCGTGAACATGGGTGACGGCAGAGTGTAAGGCAGCAAATTCCTAATCAGTCCTAAGGGCCAGGTGATGATACGAGTGAAATGCACTGTTCTGCAAAACAATTTCCATAAGTTCCTGGTTGAAGTCCAGAGATATCCCTGAGTATGCCATGCACATGCTTGCCCATGATCAGGACTTGACTGAAGGCTAGGATGGATCATGGTGTTTGGACTCTACTGCAGGCACTCTCTTTCTTACTTTGTCTTTCTTGCTCATGGAATAAATACATAAAATCAACTTAAAAAATAAAAAATAAATTATTAGTTCTAAAATAATGCCATAATCAGGGCTGGTATTTTCCCAACCAGGAACACTGATGAGGTAATTCTTTTTTTTTTCTTTTTTTTTTTTTTTTTTTGGAGAGGTTTTTTTTTTTTTTTTTTTTTTTTTGCTATAGGGCGTGTGCACTCACCAGACAGACAGAGAGAGACAGAGAGATAGAAAAAGTGAAATCACCCCCGGGGGCGGGGGGGATGGCCACACCACAATCCCTTCTCCTCCATTCGCTTCTTGGGATCTTGGGCACGCACGCACACGCGCCTGGCGTGAGTTTAAGCCACCAGGTCCAGGACTCGAACCGTGGTCGACTATATGGGAGTCCAGCGACATAGCCACTACGCTAACTGCTGGTCCCAGTAATTCTTCATAAGAATTTTCCGTGACATATAGTGCCAGACTTGAACTCCAGGCTCAATGCCTCCCACCAGTCACAGCAGCTGAAGGACTTGGACTTTCTCCATTCTGTAAAGCTTATCTGACAAAATGGATAAGTGTCAGTTATAGTTAAGAGGATGAGGAGTGTGCCTAATTTCCTTACCCACTTTTAAATGCCCCATAGCCCAAGAATACGCATGTCATTGAGCCTTGCTCCAGGCCCTGCTAATTATGTGTGTTTTCCCAGAATAAATGGACACCTGCTACAACATCTATCACCTGCTACAGCTTCTATAATATATGTATACACACACAGAGATTTTCCCAATAATGCTGCTTCAACAGGCCACATGTGGATGCTGCTTGTCCACTTCTTCATGTGATCTTTTCTTGGAACATTGGTTTTGTTGTCGTTCATGGTGTCTGTAATTATGGAAATTTTGTTTTGTTTTGTTTTTGCCATAGGGCACATGTGCTTGCCAGAGAGAGAGAAAGTATGTGAGAGAGAGAGAGAAGGAAAATGAGAAATCACCCTCCAGGGGAATGGCCATGCTGCAATCTCTTCTCCATTTCCCTTTAGGGAATTCTTAGGCATACATGTACACATGCCCAATATTTTTCAAGTCAACGGATCCAGGACTCAAACCACATAGTCAGCCATGTGGGATCAATCCAGCCATCTTAACCACTATGGCACTGGATAGCCCTGGATAGCTTTCCTTAACAGGCTGGTATTAAGTTCCACTCAGTGGCTGATTTAGGGGCTTCAAGGGAGATTAGAAATTGCTTACCTCTTTAAGCTCCCATCCTCCATCCAGAACTCCCCAAAAGCAAATTTTGTTTATAGATAGTCTGATCCTCCAAGGTGTACCAACATGGTGATAAGCTCAATTTGAGTTTTTCTGGAATATAACTACATTTTTTTAAGCTCTTTCAGCTCTTGCCCTTTGTTTCTCTCAGAGTAGATGAGAAATTTTCTGTTTGCCATATTGTGAGGAAAACCATTCCAAAAATACTGTATAAATTTAGTGAAGATTGGTAAGGTTTTTGGTGATTGGACAACTACAGCCTAAAACTTAAGAGATTTATTTTTATTTTACTTTTGGTTATTTGCCTGTTGTTGAATCTAGATTTTAGAATGTGAAAACAATGCAATTTTACAAAGTTTAGGATTTAAAATCATAAAACTTGACTTAGGATCTTATTTCTGTTAATATTAATGAATGTGGGACCAGCAGTTAGTATAATGGCTATGTCGCTGGACTCCCATGTAGTGGCTGAAACTCACACTGGGCACGTGTGTGTGCATGCCCAAGATCCCAAGAGGAGAATGGAGGGGAAGGGATTGTGGCGTGGCCATCCCCCCTGGGGGGTGATTTCTCACTTTCTGTCTCTCTGTCTCTGTCTTTCTGGTGAGCACACGCACCCTATAGCGAAAAACTCTCCAATAAATAAATAAATAAATAAATAAATAAATAAATAAATAAATATTAATGAATGTGAACTTGGAACACTTTATATATATATACACACATACACACACGCACATGGACGTTATGTATTATATATACATATATACATGCATACATTATTTATTTAACAAAACCCATTGCCACTAATTAAGATTTCTCTGATCTGGGAGTGATGAGGCTTTATAATACAAAGAGTAAAAGAGAGTCTCAAAAATAAGAAAAAGAAATTAGTAGCTACACAAATTTTATATAGGAAAATTAAAACAAGGTGAGTCAGTCATGGCTCTTATATAAAGGCCTTCCAAAAGGTTACCTTTATACCAAATATTCCATTATTAAATATGGAGCGAAGATTTCTTATGTTATTGTTAAAGCAGTATATAGTGAACAGGTCAGTGTTACATTGTAAATCATTACCTGGAGCATAATATACAACATCATCTACATCTCTCATTATAGTCACATTAACTATTTCATTATATCAGTCTCCTTAATCACTTTTCACAACTGTGCTCAGATCAGACAAGTCTTTATTATAGGAGAAGATTGGGAAAGATCCAAAAAAAGATCATTGTTTGGAAATCTGTCTGGGATGAGCATGTTAAGACCTTTGCATTCAAGATCTGCTCACACAGAGATCCAGAATGAGAGAGTGTGATTTAAAGAAAGAAGTAGGGTCAGCAAATGAGTAGGAAAGGTACGCAAAACAAGAAAAAGAAATGGGCCACTTTACAATTTCTGGAACTGCAAAAAGCCTAAAAGAATCCTGGAAAGACACTGAAATGCACACTCTAAAATCTGAGAATTCATAACAACTAGCACATAATGACAGAGAGAGAAGGAGAGAGAGAGAGAGAGATAATATATAATGTGCCTTATTATGCCAGGGTAGATTTTGTATCATTCACAATCATATAGTCATAAGCACACCGCATTTACATTTAATATATTTCCCTGTTCTTCTGAATTTTATCATTAATGTTTTTCACTTCTATATAGCAAAGCAGCCATAATCTTGTGGTAAGAGCAGGGCTTGGTGTTTGAATAGAATGGTCTAATTCCAAGTCTGAAATTTATTGTTAGTTAAGAACTAAAATCAATGTTTCTATTACCAGAAATGTTGACTTTAGTTTTTCCCAACAAATTTTTGGATTTTTCTCTTTTTTTTGCAACAATAATAGTACTTTAAAAAGATGTCATATACATCCTGCTGATCTTATATGCTTTTTACCTGTTAACACATTTCCATATGATCATAAGTGGTTCCAATGTTTTAAATTTTCTTGATACTTTCAAGCAAGCTCTTTTCAAAGGCAGGTTACTAATATTTCAAAATGTAAATCCTTTTAAGTGAAAAAATATAAAATAAAATATAATAAAATAAAATAATAAACATATGTTGAGGGCCAGCTCCATGGCATAGTGGTTAAGCACTGCGTGCTGGGAGCAGGATCCCACATGGTTGAACTCAGTTCAAATCCTAGTTCTGACTTCTTGAAAAACATGCATGTGTGTGCACATGTGCCCAAAATCTTGATGGGAAGAAAAACTGGAGAAAAGGTTATTTGTGTGATCATGCCCCATTGAAGGGAACTTTATCTCTCTGCCTTTCTTTCTCTCTCTCTGGCAAGTGCATGCAATTTTTCACAATTAAAAAAAAATAGATATTAAAAAAAATTTTAAGGAATTACTTATTTCATTTTATTTATTCATTCTTTTTATTTATTTATTTTATTGGAGATGTTTTTGCTATAGAGCGTGTGTGCTCACCAGACAGAAACAGAGAAACAGAAAACGAGAAATCACCCCCCAGGGGGATGGCCACATCTCAATCCCTTCTCCTCCATTCTCCTCTTGGGATCTTGGGCACGCATGCACACATGCCCGGTGTGAGTTTTAAGCCACCGGATCCAGGACTTGAACCTCAGTCGACTACATGGGAGTCCAGCAACACAGTCATTACGCTAACTGCTGGTCCCTCATTCATTTATTTTAATTTGACCAGAGAGAGAGACAGAGAGAGTGAGAGAGAAAGGGAGAAAGCAAGCCACCAGGTCCAGGACTCGAAATGTGGTCAGCCATGTGGGAGTGTCCAGCACCTTAGCTACCACACCACCTGCTGGTCCCAGATGTTAAAAAATTTTTAATTATTTCAAGTAACAGCTATAACACACCGTTGCCAAAAAAAAAAAAAAAAAAAAGATGGAAATCTTCCATTTTTCTCCACTGTCTGGACAGCATGGAGAGCAACTTTGAACACCAAGACAATGTGGGAGGAGAGTGGGAAACGGCAGAGGGTGAGAGGAAAGGAATCAAGAGAAAAAAAGAAGTAAAACAATTAAGAAACACAAAATGGGAAATTATCTGTTGAAGATTATAAGTATGGTAATACCTTTGATTGAGCCAATATTTGTTGTATACTAGATGGGAAAATTCATTTTGTATGCTGTAATGATATACAGTGAATGAATATATATATTTAAAAACTTACATAATTTTTTAACTAGGAAATTGATCATATTGAATAGATTAGAAAACTTAGCTGACAAACACATTCAAAGGACTTAAAATCTAATACCAGATATTTTATTGACATGTTTCACGAACAATCCTTTTTTGCATGTGTGGATCTAATCCACATATTTCTATAACAGTCATCTTTATTAATACTGTCCAATACAAACACAATGAGAGACCGGAGGTCATTTAAAATGTTCTAGTAACCGTACTAAAATATAAAAACCAACTAAATTAACTTACTTTATATTAGTTGAACTAATACTGTGCAATCCATATTAAAATTATGAGGCATCTTTTTGTTCATACTAGATCTTTGAAATCAAGGATGTGTTTTATTCTTACAGAACCTTTCAGTTACACTAGCCACATCTTAAGAGCTCAATGTCACATGGAGCTAGTGGCCAGTGCATTGCATAGTTCAGGCCTAAGTCATCATCATCATCCATTTCGAATTCCATATGACTCATTGTCTTTCCTAAAAGCATTATATTCATATTTCTCTACATTCTATTTTTATGTTGCTTATTCATAAAGAAGAGGAATAACCGAGTCATTTAGTTAATGATGCATCAAAACTTCTCCAGCAATATTGGTTGTTAAAATTGCTTCTAATAGCATCACAAATTGACATCATTTGTTGCTTTTGTATTTCTTTTGGTTAATTTAAAGAATTTACTAGTTTTTTTCTTGATTACTGAAATTAGAAGTTTGAAGTTTTTATTTTCGCTACTATAAAAAATATATACCTCAGGAGTCATTTTTAAATTTTTTTAAAAAACAAATTTTTAAATTTTTAAGTAAATTTTTAAAACTACTGTAAGTTCTTGGGACCAGCAGTTGGCATAATGGCTATGTTGCTGGACTCTCACGTAGTCGACAGCAGCTCGAGTCCTGGACCTGGTGGCTTAAATTCACACCGGGTGCATGTGCCTGCATGCCCAAGATCCCTAGAGGAGAATGAAGGAGAAGGGATTGCGGTGTGGCCATCCCCTTTGGGGTTGATTTCTCACTTTCTATTTCTCTGTTTCTTTCTGTCTTTCTGGCAAACACAAGCGCCCTAAAGCAAAAACCTCTCCAAAAAAAAAAAACTACTGTAAGTTCTCTCTCCATGGTGCTAACAAACCAGTGGATCACAATATTAATTTAGATGTGTTAGATGAATTGGCCTTGAATATATTAGAACATAATTAATTGAAAAATAGAAGTGATAAAAGTCTGTATCATAATATGATTGTGAAGACAATGTAATTATGGGACACAAAAACTTTAGTGAACACTTCCTTGTACCTATTAATACAAATCAATACTGCTGATGCAATTCATGAGGTACCATGTATTTGAAATGGCTAAGCAGCATTTACTAAAACTTGTGATGGGCCCAGATCATAGCAGATCCTAGGAATAGTCAGGATTTGAGTTTCATGAAACAAAATCCGTATTACTGATAGGTATATGTGTATTTGGTTGCCATGATATGCTGGTGCCTTGCAAAGTTAATGGCACTTAGAATAGCAATCAGTAAATATTTGCTTAAGCAAACAGTTTTTATTATTTTTTTAAAATTATTATTCATACATTAAATCATTATACATCATTTAGATTGTAGACTACCCAGCATGATATACACCTCAGTCCAGTCCAGTTGAAATTATTATACACAACCTCATCAACAGACAAAAAACCTGGGACCAGCAGTTAGCATAATGGCTATGTCGCTGGATTCCCACGTAGTCAACCACGGTTCGCATCCTGGACCCGGTGGCTTAAAACTCATGCCGGGCACGTGTGCGTGCATGCCCAAGATCCCAAGAAGAGAATGGAGGAGAAGGGATTGTGGTGTGACCACCCCCCGTGGGGGGTAATTTCTCACTTTCTGTCTCTCTGTGTCTCTCTGTCTGTCTGGTGAGTGCACGCGCCCTATAGCAAAAACCTCTTAAAAAAAAAAAAAGAATTAAAAAAAAAAGAAAACCTTATCTGTGTCATACAAGGGTCTTACCTCTCCATTTTACCCCCAAATGTCCTTTCCTAAGCTCTTACCCTCCCACAGGCTCTTTCCACTTTTCTCTAGTGTCCATTACAATTTGTAATGCTTTTAAGTTCTCCAGTCTTTTAAAGGGCCATCCCAGGATGCCTATTGTTCTCTGGGCCTTGTAAATAACAACACATTTCCTAAGTTGCAAAATTACCTGCTGAGGCATCTTGGAATGTTAGCAAGAAAAGTAATGTTTTATTCTCTCACTCTCCTGGGAGCAATAGTCTACATGTAAAAGGATTTTTGTAAAAGCATTTTACAAAAATTTCACAAAAATATATTTATAAATCACATATTACTACTAGGTCAATACTTTTCTGAAGGTATTTGATATCTTCTCAGGGACAAAGATTTTCAGTTTTAGGTGTAGTTCACATATCTGTGTAGTTCATATATATATAACAATATAAGAAATCTTATATTAAAAGGTGAGCTTTTTTTTTTTTTTTTTACACTGGGCATGTGTGCATGTATGCCCAAGATCCCAAGAGGAGCACAGAGCAGAAAGGATTAGACCATGGCGACCACCCAGGGTGTGATTTCTCACTTTCCCTCTTTCTTTCTCTCTCTGTCTCTCTCCAGTGAGCATGTGTGCCCTATGTCTAAAACCTTAAAAAAAAAATAAATAAAGAGCTGAACGTTTTTTAATTTGTCAGAAGCATGTGTGCTCTCCGGGGAGAAATACATGGAGAGAAAGAGAGATTGAAAATAAGAAAACACCTCTTATTCCCATGGGGGATATTCACACTGCAAACCCTTCTCTTCTATTTCTCCTTTTGGGATTTTGGGCACGAACACACATATGCCCTGCGTGTTCTTCAAGCCACTGGACCTGAGACTTGAGCCAGTCAGCCATGTGGGATCCAACCACCTTCACCACCACACCATTGGCTGGCCCAAGAGGTGAAATTTTTTAAAACATCTTAATTAGAAGTGATTTGTGCAGGCATCACACTTAAAATTTTGAAAGATTAAGGTGAAAGGAATCAAGTGAAAATCATCTATTTATTAATACATACCATGTCTTTTAGGGGATCATAAAACATACGAAAACACTACGCATATTAAATCCACATTAAATTCTTTTCCTTTTTATTGTTAAGGAAGAAACTTCAACAGTTATCCCGTCTTTGCCGTACATAATTAGATACCAGTTAAGTCTTTATTCCAGGCAAGATGTTGATGGTTTTAACAAGTCAGCTTACTGCTATATCTGAAATGTTTGTGTCAGGCCATCATCAATATTTATTTACAGATGATAGAAATACACATTTTATTTCAAGTGTTAGATAATACACCTCCTTTCTTTTAAAATAAAGCCATGTCCACAAAGTAAAATGAAAGGGTCTTGAAAATTTTATCCCAATCATTTTGAAGAATGATAGAGGTATTACAAAAATATTTGATGGTTCATTCATTAGGATTAAAGGAAGTAAGCCAAAAAGCTATTCTAAACCAAATATGACAATACTGGAGTTCAAATAATGTATTTTCATAAAAACAATTTATATGGCTTTTATGGCCAATTCACTGCATTCTGTTACAATGGTTCTGGCACTCTGGTTTCAGAATCTCTTCACACTTTTCACATTTTAGAGGATCCCAAAGAGCTTTAGATTATGTGCTTTATATCAATAAATCTTTAGTATAGTTAAAGTTAAAATCGAGATAGTTTTAAACAATGATTCATCCTGGGACCAGCATTTTTTTGTCGTATCATTAGACTCCCACATAGCTGACCACAGTTTGAGTCCTGGACGCAGTGGCTTCATACTCACACTAGGCACATGTGTGCACAAGATCATGAAAGGAGAATGGAGGAGAAGGTATTGTGGCATGGCCATCCCCACCAAGAGACAATTTCTCACTTTTTGTCTCTCTGTTTCTCTGGTGAGTGAACATACCCTACAGCAAAAATCTCTCTTAAAAAAAAATTGTGATTTATCCTAAAATAATAAAATTAAATATGTTAACCTGTCAACATGTTTTTTAATAACTATAACTAAATTTTCTAAAATTATTTTAAAAGTCAAAAAGAAGCATTTTTTAAATTTTTCAAAAATATCTTTAATGTCTGACTACATAGAACACAGAAAATTTTCTGACTCCTTCATGCTTTTGCAAATATAGGAAATATATTAAAATACATGAAATACTTCCTATGAATTTAGTATCATATAGATATGCCTTTGAAAAAGGATAGAGTATTAACATGTTTTCAGGTAATTGTGGTTATCCTTGCTTGGTACCATAGAAAATATGAGAAGTTGGCATTTCTTAAAAGTTTCAATGTGGGGCCAGCAGGTGGCATGGTGGTTAAGGGTGCTGGACTCCCACGTGGTCAACCACCATTCAAGTCCCAGACTTGGCGACTTACTTTTTCACTTTCCTTCTCTCTCTCTCTTGCTCTGTCCCTCTCTGGTCAAATTGGAAAATGGATAAATAAATAAAGTTAAATAAAATAATTCTTTAAAAAAAAGTTTCAATGTGAAAATTGTAGTACTGAAACTGAAAACATATCAATGAATGCCTTTTATACTGTTACATAAATAACTAAGGGTGATCTCATGTTTTCAATGGATCATTTACCAATGCATGATGTTATTTGGAGAATATTCAGTTCTTTTGAATGTTGACATATGTCAATATATAATACCAAAAATTCACACTTATCATCACCATCACTACTGATATTTTTTTAAAAAGTATGGAGGCATAGGAAGCTGTCAGACCATAATGATAATTTCAAGTTTTCCAAAATTCTACCTCTTGAAAGCTCAAAATTTATTGGCAACACATACCATCTATTATTTTCTTCAAGTGATAGGATCAGTTTATTCTGTATAAAAAAAAAGTCTGCTGAATACCCAACTCTGAATAACCTGAGATTTTTTCCTTTAGTCATGCTTTCCAGTAAAAAAATTATTTTCCATGAAAAAGTGTCTAGATCAATGCACAACTCCATTATACGAGTATCTTACGATAATCATACTTTCAGCTCCAGAAGTTCATTGAATGAAGGAGAAGGGATTGTGGCATGTTCCATTCCATCAAACAGAGCATTAAAAAGATACATACTAATCATCAAGTTCTTAAAAATTAAGGTATCTTAATACCATGATAAGGAATATCTTATGTAAAGTCAACACTTGTTTTTCTTTTCACACTTGTGCAGATGGTAAGAAGTGCAATTAATTGCTCATATAGGCTTTTGTCACCATTTGGATTCATGCTAAGCCATCAGCAATTTCATCCACTATTGTTTTTTGCACTATCAGTGCTAAAGGCAGCACAGAAAGCAAGTAATGTCTTACTTTACATTAAAAACCATTCTGTCCATGCAGAACTCCTTTAAGATCTCAGGAATGCAACACTTTGAGAACACTACCCTATTGTTAATTCTGCTAAGCAGGGGCTCAGCTTCCAATTGAACCTAAATATCTCTTCTAGGGACCAGCAGGTGGTGTAATGGTTACATCACTGAACTCCCACATGGCCAACCACTGTTCACGTCCTGGACCTGGCAACTTCAACATCATGCCAGGCATTTGTATGTGCGTGCCCAAAATCCTTAGAGGAGAATGAAGGAGAAGGGATTGTGGCATGGCCATTCCCCTTAGGGGATGATATCTTGCTCTCTCTTTCTCTTTCTCTCTCTCTCTCTCTCTCTCTCTCTCTCTCTCTCTCTGGCAAGCACATGCACCATATAGAAAAAACAATCTCTTAAATAAATAAATGGAAATAAATAAATAAATACCTCTTCTTGAGACAGCAGTGATTGTCTTCTTTAAAAAAGTTAAAATCTATCTCCACTTAACTCTGACCAGTAAATCCTGCCTACTCCTACCTCTCGAGAAAGTCAAAAAAAAAAAAAAAATTACCCTTACATTTGGCAGTCTTTCAATTATTTGAAGACAGCTTTCATGACTTCCCACGTATGTATCTCTTTAAATTCAATATTCCTTATTTATCAGCCTCTCCACTTGACATAAAATTTTAACCTTCTTGCACCTACTTACTACTGATACAGTTGAGTTTTTATGAATCATCTAACTGCTTGTTTTCAACTTTAATTTCAAAAATGTCTGATCTTCATTATAATCTGGTGATTTTTCCTGTTCAGTTCTGATTTCTCAGCCTTTTAATATTTCAGGGCATTACCTCCCAAAATTCAAATTTGAAAATATTAATGCAACTGATAAAACTCTAGCAATACTAATCTAGAAATAACACAGATTAAAAATATCAAAGAGGAAAAAGGACTTACCATTACAAATCTCATATGTTTAAAAACTTCATTTATGAAAAATATTTTCAAAATACATGACAACTTGTATAAAAGTAAAACTTTATCAAAACTGAGGCTAGAAATAGAAACTTAAAATTATTCTTTATCTATTAAATGAATTGATTCTATAATTGATTGAATGTAACTAAATACATGCCAATAGAGAAAGGCTGGAGCTTAATAGCTTCACTGATGAACTTTCCCAAGTATTTAAGAAATAAATTATAGCAATATTACATAAACTCATAAAGAGAATGTTTAGAAAGGAACATTTCTAAATTTTTGTTTGAGGCCAGCATACCTATGGTTGACTGCACTGAGATTTAAATTTCCACATCTCCCTGTATCCATGCCACTGTTAGCTTCCGCCCTCACTCCCTCTGGATTGGACATGCCACTTGTTTTGGCCTATGGAGCAGCAGAGAACATGCTGCCTCAAGAGGACTGGAACAGTGTTCACTCTTTCAGGGAACCAGGCACTGCCAAGAGAGCGCTGGACCAACCACCAGGGATGAGAACTGAGTTGTCACAACTGAGAACATTCCAGATAAGCCAGCTCCCAGCCCACCCATGAGCTGATCAAAGACGGGTGAGTCTGCTGAGCTGAGATTAGCCAATTTCAGTCTAAATCAACATACTTTCCCAAATAACCTATAAACTTGCATGTACATGAATAGATGGATATAAATTAAGTGGTTTATCACATGTCCTCTCTCTTAGCAAAACAATTTGGTAAATGACCTGTTGAAGATAGTTGAGTTGAGTGACCCACTGGGAAACACTCCTTCATGAAGGTGTGGTCAACACTTTAAGCCATCAGGTGATAAACATCAGCTGACTCCTCCATACCTGACATGAACCAGCCTAGGAACCAAGGGAACCATGAAAAATTTGGAAAGCAATTTCTGTTCCCTTTCCCATGCCTCTCTTCCACAGTTGCAGCCCTTTTCTGGGCTCCAGCAGCACTTCTTTTTCTTTATCTGATTAGGCACAAAAGGGATAACTTCCTGATAGTCCTAGATTCTGTTCCTCCACTCGTTTCTTTTCCATTTTTTACCATCCCCTCCATTACCTGGGTAAAAATGATGTGTGTAGAAGTGACGTCAGTTTGGTGCTGAGTCCTGATCAGTACAGCCTGTGACAACAATATTATTCAGAATACAGATAGAATTATGTTCTACCCATGCACTTAAAATGGCTGTTATAGTTTGGTTCTACTGTTTTGCCACTCACACAAAAATATTACAACTGCATTGTGAAGTTTTACTGAATATTCTCTTGTTCACATTATTTGTGCCAAAATGAAGGCTTCTAATTTTTTTTTTGATTCATTGATCAGAAATACATACTCCTTATTTCAGATAAGGAATATCTTATTTGTGAAGTTCTCTAAACTTCCATTCCATTAGAAGAAAAAATCTGGAATAAAAAGGACATTTTACTTGGGACCAGCAGATGGCATAACAGTTATGTCACTGGATTCCCACATATTTGATTGCAGCTAGTGTCCCAGACCCGACTGCTTAAAATTCACTCAAGGTGCATGTGCATGCATGCCCAAAATCCAGACAAGAGAACGGAGGAGAAGAGAGTGCCGTGTGGCCATCCTCCTGAGTTGGTGATTTCTCACTTTCTATCTCTCTTTCTGACTCTCCAGCAAGCACATGCTCCCTATAGCAAAAATCTCTTAAAGAAAAAAAAAAAAAAAACTTACTAATTCTGTGTCCCCAAGCATCTAACAGTATACCTAAAAACTACACAAAAGAATGGATCAATAAAAGAGGTATCAACCACCATAGTCCAAGTTCTTCATTCATCTAGAATGTTCTTCTTCTTTAATATCACACATATGCACACTCACACAATCCCACCACCACCATACATGCACAACTACACATCCACACACACACACAAACACATCCGTGTTCATTTGTGTGACCCCCTACATATTTTAGAAAATCCAATACAGACTACAGATTTTTATTGTCATCTTTGTTTCCTTTTTCTTTCTTTTTTTTCTTTTTTAAATAATTAAAAGCTGAATTATCGGGACCAGCAGTTAGCATAATGGCGATGTCGCTGGACTCCCACATAGTCGACTGCGGTTCGCGTCCCAGACCCGGTGGCTTAAAAATGCCGGGCGTATGTGCATGCGTGCCCAAGATCCTGAGAGGAGAAGGGATTGCAGCGTGGCCATCCCCCCTGGGGGGTGATTTCTCACTTTCTGTCTCTCTGTCTCTCTCTGACTGTCTGGCGAGCGCACACGCCGTATAGCTAAAATCTCTCCAAATAAATAAATGATGAATTATCTAATTCCTTCCTGTGGTTCACGTTATCTCTTTATTGTTGTGGCAAAACAACATGTTGCCCCTTGCTTATAATTTCCCTTGAAACCAAACACTTGAGAGTACTGCATGGTACATACCCTTACTAAAATTTGGTACAATAACACAGCTTGCTTTATCACACAGCTAACAACTTAAAATTGTTTATTTTGGGGGTTGTACCTAAAGTTCTTTGGTCACTTCAAAGTTCTTGCTGATGAACTTTCTTCCTGAGGAGGAGCAAAGCCTTGTGTATGTTCTGGGGTCTTCCCTCCTGTGGCTCTTGTGTATACACTTTCCTTACTTCAAAACAATTCCCCCCTTTCTCTGAACTGGCTACAGGCAGTGGATTCTTCCCCGCTTTATTGTTCAAAGTAATTTAGAAAGGAGGTGGCCGCATAAAATTCCAAACCAAAACTAAAATCTGATTTTCAACCAAAAGCCACCTTTCTTATAGAAATCATGAAAATCAAGATGATCTGAATTTTGGCTTTGTTTTTGTTTTAAAGAACATTTTGGGGGGGTCCAGTTGGTGGCAGGGTGATTGAGATGGCTGTATCCTACAATGCCAATTGCACAGTTTGAGTCAGGACCCAGAGGCTTGAGAAACATGCAGGGCACATGTGCATGCATGTCCAAAGTCCTGAAAGGCAAGTAGAGGGGAAGGGATTGCAGAGTGGTTATCCCTGGGAGGGGGGGGGTGCTATCTCACTTTCCCCCTCTCTCTCTGTCTCTTTCTATTTCTGGCAAGTATATGTGCCCTATATTTAAAAAAAAAAAAACTCCTAGAATCAGTTTGAACATGTTTGGATAGGGCATAGTGTCTTAAACTTCTTTACTGTCCTCAGGTGTGGGCAAGGACTGTGGAAGACATGACAGAAGTCTACTAGAGACATGGCCAAGGATTAGTAGCCATGGAACAGAATGCTCACTCCCGGCATGGAAATCACAAGTGGTCTGAGAATAGTTGTGTGCAGGTGTTGTACTTATACATGCTATTAAAAACAATGGTTTCAACTTTAGAGCATTGCATCTTCACATCCAGTATGTCTCAGCAACAAAGATAAAGATGCCTTTTATGAAGAGAATTACCAACAGTCGTTAAATTGCGCAAGAAGTTTCTACCTCTGTAGTCCTTTGTCTTTTACTTAAAGCTCTTGCGTGCTGATCTCTGCTTCAAATTTCCATCTCATGCCTAGTCAACTCATCTTCCTATGGCATCCAATTATTCCTTGATGTTCTTGCCAGAGTAAATTATGCTGCGTCCTCTTTCTATAAACAACATCTACATTTTTCCGTTTGGCTGATGTCAAACAAGGAAATCTTTGTGAGAAAATAAGTGGGTATGTCAGAGAGTTCTTTCTTTCTCCTCTCCCCCAGGGTCACTGCTGTCCTTTTTCCATATTAGCCAATCTATACCCAAAATGTGATGACCCAAAATATTTGCTTTCTTTTTTTTCTTTTTTTTTTCTCACTGCCAGAGCCTCTACCATTCAGAAAATACTCACCCCTATTATCACCCCCATTTAATTTCAATAAAATTTACAGCCCACAAAGTGTTTCCGGGCTAAGCAAACAGTAAACATGCATTTGACCATAATGCATTCAACCCATAACATGAAATAGAAATATCTCCCAAAACAATATAAGCACATATACATGGAGTTGTTTGTACACTTGCCAATTTTCTCTGCATTTTTTTTTTGCTTTATCCTGCTCTTATTCAATATGTAAATAAAAATTACTAGGTAGTATAAATCACACACACATAATGGAGATTCAGAATTGTATCAGAAATTCATTATCTATTGAAAATTAAGAACAGTCCCAGTACGTGAGGCTTTGACTCATTTAATAAAGACAGTTAGAGAGTGACATACAACTTTAAATGGGTGGATTCAAGAGAAGAGTATCTATGTGGAAAGGTTATTACGAGAATTGCTAAGCCTGGTGTGGTAGCTTGTCCCTGTGATCTCAGGGACGCAGGAGGCTGACAGGAGGATGGGAAGTTCAAGGCCAGCTGTATAACACGGAAGACTCTGTCTAAACAAAACAAACTGTCCTGGTGTAAGCATTAGTACATATATAGGTATACTACTATCACATATTATTTATAAAAATATTCTTATTAGCACACCACCTGACTATAATAGTGATGTGATTATAATTTCATCAGCATATTAGTTAGTCCAATGTATGGAGAACAGTATCAATAATGATTTAGTCAGAACAGAGTCATTGTTAACATTTTTGGTGTGCTGCCTATAGTTTTGTTTCTTTCTTTCTCTTTTTCTCTCTCTCTCTTTCTTTCTTTCTTTTTCTTTTTAGAGGTTTTTGCCTTAGGGCACGTGCACTCCCCAGAGAGAAACAGACAGACACAGTAAGAGGGCAAGTGAAAAGTCACCCCCTAGAAGGTAGGGCCATGCCACAACCCCTTCTCCTCCATTTTCCTCCTGATATTCTTGGCACACACGTCCCTAGTGCGTTTCTAGCCACGGGGGTCTGGAACTCGAACTGTGCTCAGCCATGTGGGAGTCAAGTGATATAACCGCTATGCCATCTGCTGGCCCCAACTTCCTATAGTTTTTATCAAGTTTTGTCTTATATTTGAGTTCCCAACAAAACCAGACATCTTACTAGTTTAAACCCAAATTTTCTCCTACTAAGAATCTTCCTGCAGTTCCTTTGTCTGTGTGTGTGACTACATCAGATTAAAAACCTCTGCTTTTCATTTAAAGACGGTCTCGTGACTCTCATTCTAGTGAACGATATTTAATTAGAAAACATTAAATATAACAAATGGAATAAAATTTACTAACTTTTATTTATAATTCAAAATCTGCTTTCACAATGATGTGGGACAGAGTGCAATTACATACTCTATATTTTTCTACGAAAATTTTCCCATGGAACTAATAAAAAAACTGCATGTGCTACTTATTTTGCAGTGTTTACAGATTGAGACAGCTGTCTAGATCAATATAAAAGCATACGATTTTTTTAGTAAGATTTTTAAGTTAAAAGAAATAAGCAACATATTTATATAACGCTTTATTCACCTTCTTTTTCTTTCTTCTGCCTTGCTTTAAGACAGCTCAATTTTTTTTTTATTTGCTATAGGTCACGTTCTCTCGCCAGAAAGACAGAGAGAGACAGAGAGAAATTCCCCCCCCCCGGGGGGATGCCACGCTGCAATCCCTTCTCCTCCATTCTCCTCTTGGGATCTTGGGCACGCACGAACACACACCCAGCATGAATTTAAGCCACCAGGTCCGGTACTTGAACCGCAGTCAGCTACATGGGAGTTCAGCAATATAGCCATTATGCTAGCTGCTGGTCTCCGAATTTATTTCTATGTAATCATTTTATCTAATTTTTTTGGAACAAATATGCATATATTTCTGAGCCACATACAGCATACTCTTGCCCCTCCTCTTCTTTCTTATTCTTTCTTTTTACCTAATTTACCTCCCCCATTTCTGCCACTTTCTCCTCTTTTCTTATTTTTTCCTTCCTCTTTCTCTTCCTCCTCCTCTTTATTCTTCACAAAGCTTTTACCATACTGATTTTTGTTCTCTTACATAGTATATCATGAACTACTTTACATGCATTTAGTCTTTTCTACAATGGTATTTTGAATTGCTACTCCATATTCTACCATATAGCCATTTTCAATTCACTTAACCCCACCCTCATAGTATATCTATTCTTGAATACTCTAAGATGATGGTGTTGCATTTATCAACGTGAAATACAAATAAAAGAATAAGCATTGTTTTCTGTAGTTGCAACATGTATTTTATCCTTAGAGCATTCATGAGTTTGTTTTAATGTTTGCTTCTGCTTTCTAACATTATGAACTTCAGAAAAGCTTTGCTTAGAAGCCATACCATCTTTAGATTGATATGTTTAGGCCTCTGCTGTTATTTCATCAGCATCTCACGATTATGTTTATGACTGCCTGGATCCCCACAGGTATCCAAATGCAATGTTATTGAGGGTTTTGTTATTAGTCACAGCCTAACTACACATACACAGACAATACCCAATTGTTTATGATGTTTTTCTGCCTTTTTATCTTATTTTTTAATCATCAAAGTTGATAGAATACTCACTAAACAATCAATCCTATAGAAAGTGTTATTTAAAATATAGGTTCTGAAGGTATAAGCATTAGTACAAATGAAATGAAGGATAAAACGGCAATAACAATGATGACATTACCTAGCACTTACTACCTAGAAGATACTCTGCTACATATTTTGCATATAGTTGCCACTTACTCGTCACAAAAACCTGTAAGGCCGTACTGCTCATCACTATTCCTATTCCACACAAAAAAAACTGGAGCACACAGCAAGAGTACACACACTTACCCATGAGGAAGCCAGGACTAGATCTCAGCAGAGAAACAAGTCGCAAGTTTAAGAAAAAATGAAAACACAGTAGTTCATTGTGAAGGGTTAAATTCTGGACAAAATTAATTTGTGAATTAGCCACTATGTAATGAGATGTTAATTGTGGGGCCTGGAAGAAGGAACTTGAAGAGATTGAGATCTTCTCAGACACAGAGAATTCTCCAAGGAGCTGTGTCAATGGGTAGAAAAGAAAGACCAAAGTCTTATTAGAGGCAGAAGTAAAAGGACAAATACCATTTTCATACTCATATTGTTAATGAGTATCCCACTTGGATGTCATATTATCAATTTAGCGGGAAAAACTGTAAAGAAGAAAACTTGCATTTTGTGTATTTTTATAGATAAAGTTTCTAGAACATCTTCCAATTCTCATGCCAAGCTGCTAGAGAAGAGTGTCATGGAAATTTTACAATAGGTTATCATATATTTCAGAATATTAGAATAACATAACCTCAGAAAGCATCTTAGTTATCATGTATTTAATGAGCATGATACTATAAAGGGAAAACCAAGCCTATAATCTCTAGGTAACTTGATTTCCTTTCCAGCAGGAGAAAAGCCTCATCTACTCTAATGGCCAAACTAAGTACAAGGTGCCTCTTCTGGTTGATGAGATGACAGACAGAGGTTGGAGAAGAGGGGAGCTTATTCTGTAACCAGTTATAGGGAGACAGTTACCAAGTACCATCAAACTGTCTGGCAAGGCTCAACATGTTCTCAGTATTTAGGTAAATATGCAAGCACATGCAAATCATTCCACTTTACGGTCAACTGGAGTAAAGCATTTACCCTTGAATTATCCTAATTCCTTCAAATACCCATTTCTGGTTTCTCATCTGACCATTCTTCAAGTAGATCTCCCTATGACTCAGCATTTGGTCAGATTGTTCTTGTTAGAGGCCTTTCTTAGTTTAAAAATGGCTGCAGTCCTGCTAAAACTTAAGCCAGCCTGATAGAAAAATTCTTTTTCCATTTAAAGAAACTAGCAATGGTTGACTTTGAGCCCTCAAGAAGTGTCCAGAATTTTGATAAGTGCTTTCCATGAATTATCACATTTACACTACAAAGGACAGGTCTTTTCTTCCATGTTATAACATTAAGTCACTTTGCAAGAATGAGTTTTTACCAAATTTTACTTTGGTTAAGATTCTCCAGTAAAGGGGAAATATCACATTGCAGGATTTCCAAAGTGATTGCTTTTAATTTGCATGATGTGCTGTTTTGAAAATTTTGACTGACTGAGGAATCCATTTTAAAAAGTCATTCTAGTTTATTATTTAGTACATTAGTCATTTATCACTGGTTGTAATCCTTCAAAATTAAAAGCAAACAAATGAACAATAACATCTAATGTCTACTGTATCTAACCATATGGCCTTGGGTTATTAAGACTTTGTATGCAAAATCTAGTATTAATTTTTGGAAAATGTTATCACTACAACTTACTTTTGCTATAAAAAAATCAAATTATAGATAGATATAAACCTTCACTCTAGCAAATTCTGAATAACTGCAAGAAAACTCTCAACTATGTCTTGAAAAAAGTCACAAGCTTTAGGTTTTGTTTTTTTGTGGTTTTTTTTAGATACTTTTGCTATAGGGTGTGTGTGCTCAACCGAGAGACAGAAAGCGAGAAATCACCCCTCGGGGCAATGGCCATGCGGCAATCCTTTCTTCTCCATTCTCCTCTTGAGATCTTGGAGATTCTGTGCCCAGTGTGGGTTTCAAGCTGCTGGGTCCGGAACTTGAACCACAGTTGACTACATGGGAGTCCAACAACATAACCATTATGCTATCTGCTGGTCCTATGAGCTTTAACTTTTAGCAAGTTCAAATTTGAGCTTTCTGACAGAGGAAGTGAAGAAGGTTCATGTTTGGTGACTGTAGAGGAAATGGTGTCAGGATGGTTTAGTCTGGCTCCCTCACTCCCTATGTTACGTGTTTGAAGGCCACGGAATAAACAACTTATGTTATTAATTATAGTGCACTTGTGTGCTTGCTATGTAATTATGACTGTTTTACACCTCTGAACTCAGTCAGTAAACATGACATCAGTGCCTCTAATCTTTTTCCAACTCCCTATCTGTCAGTTCAATCACCCCTTTGGAGGAAGAAGAATCTCACATAACAGTGACCTGCCTAGATAAAACAACATATTCATACTTGACTTAGCTGAAGTAAATTCTGGTTATAGTCAATATATCTACCTATCCACTCCATTCTAAAGAGCACCTCCTTAATCATATTTTAATAAACTTATTGTCACATCTAATCCAAAGTTAAGAGTTTGCTTTCCAAATTTTCCAAAACATTGACTTTTTTATTTTTGACAATGTACTTAGTAGTAAATGGAATTTTTATTATTTTTAATTTATTAATTTTTCAACTCTTTCCATTATTACCTGTCTTACTTCATTTTTTTCACCTTGGTTGTATTTATTTTTCTTAGTACCATGGGTTTGTTCTAAATGCAAATGTAATTTAGTTCCATGTCAATTTCAATATGATGAGGCCCTCTATCTTTTCCTGCAGAAAAGAAGACATTTCACTTTTAGATAGTGATAGTAATTCTACAAATGTGGTTTATCCTATTTTCCTTTTCACCTTTGCATGCATGACTAAATTTGCTAGCTCTTAATTTAAGAACTTCATTATAATAATTATGAATCATTGCTTTGTGTACTGCCATGGAACTAATTCTTGTTACACTTCTCTCTTGATAGGATAAAGCTGTTAGTTGAAGTTTTGTCAGATGAGTAAAATCCTGCAATGATTCCAGATGGAGGACTAAAGGAAAGAAACTCAAAATGTCTATTTGGTTTAAAGATTTGTTCTGATAAAATTATAAAGGTGAGTGACCAGAAATATTGTTGTTTGAAAGTATATAAAATCTACAGTTTGTAAATATTTTGGCGATAATGTTTGAAGTGTGTGGTGCCACAAGTAATAGTTAATCAATTGAATTCTATGATCCTGATGAATGATTAAGATACTGTAATGTCAATGCTCCTCTGAGAGCACTGAGTTGATGTCTTGAAATGTGTGATGGAATAAGTCCTCTTTCATTCTATCCATAAGGATACATTTTGTCAGAGTACAAAGCAGTTTCTCCAGCTGAGCCATCGATGACTGGATAAAGACTTAAAGTCGTAGCTCTAACCGTCCTGCAGAGGAGTAGAATTATGTTTTGCTTCCTTTTTCTTCTCTGCCTCTTGTATCCCTCAAAATAATCCCTTGTAATTGCTTATAGTGACTCTCCATTCTAAGAAAAGACGTTTATTGTTTCTCTCAATCTTTAAAGATATATAGAAGGGATAAAACCTCCATTCAGTTATATTTCTTTGACAAAGATCTCAACTAAAATGCCAAAGGTGATAAACATTTAAGTTTTTACAAATCTTTTTTTAAAAAGTGTGAACAAAATTACTGATTTTTTTTATCCTGGTGATAATCACACAATAATTAAAGATAATATATAAGAACCACACATGCAAAAGGTCAAATACTAAGAAGACCAGAAGGATTCTTGAAGCAAATAGCAGTTATTTTGCCTGTAGCTATTAAGCATATTTTTCTGATCAGGGTCAGTTATGGGGACACAGAAAGCCAGATTGTCTTAATTGAGCATCACATGTTGTAACACCTGAAGGGTTGGCTTATGTAGGCTCTTACAGACTTAGCCTCTGCACTGGCAGCTTTTATCTGCTGGGAAACATTCCTTCCTCATTCAGGTCAAGTCATCTGAAGACCAAGAAGGATATATAGAGCAGGAGCCTTGGCTTTATCCTGAAGGAAAAAGTCTCACAAAATAGTCCCTTTTTTTTTTTTTTTTTTTTTTTTTTTTTTTTTTTTTTTTTTGTGAGGCCAACACCAAGGAGATAGGAGTGTGAGACTTGTACATGGGTATCGTCAGTCTTCATGAAGACATAAGATAGGAGAAAAGTTTGCTTAAGGGGTAGAGAGCAAAACAAAACGTGAGCATAGAACACTTGTCTAATACATCGGTGATCTCAGCTTTAACATTCTGAGGTATCCATTTACTTTTTAATTGCTTCATCTGTGAAACAGAAATAAAATACCTTCCTCAAACAGTTATTTCTCCTTCATCTTTTTAGTTTTATTTTTTGAGTGTGGGTGTTTTTGACAATACTGCATATGTAAAATCCCCATGGGTTAAGCCATGTCACCCCAAATTCCTGTACACTCAGAACTTCAGAGGGCGACCTTATTTGGTAAGAAGTTCTTTGTGCATTTAAAGTATGGTAAGAATAAAAGCATACTAGACAATGATGGGCCCTAAAACCCAGTAAGAGACAGAAGGACATAGAGGCCCAATGCATCACGTGAAGATGGAGGAATACAACCTCAAACAAGGAAGATTGACAGGTACCAGCCACAAGGAAAGGCAGGAAGGGACCTTCCCTAGCGCCTTTGGAGGGAGTGTGGCAAGCTTGACAGTTAAATTTCAGAGTTCTAGCCATCAGAACTGTGAGAAAATAAAGTTCTGTTGTTTAAAGCCATCAAATTTGTGATCATTTGTTACAACTGTCCTAGGAAACTAATACAGTGAAAGCATACCACTTAATATACGGTAGTTGTATAATTAAGTATTGCTTTTATTAACATGAATCTCATTAGACCTTTTCACTATGGATTGTTAGGACTGACAAAAGTGAGCAGAAGACTGATGTAAAGCTCTCTTAGATTTGAAAAATTTAGAACATTAACTTGGAAAGAGCATTCCTAAATTATCTGTGACTAAATTAACTATATTTCTTTAATATGTTGTTTGTTTTGTTTTTACAGAGGTTTTTGCTATAGGGCATATGTGCTTGCTAGAGAGACAGAGAAAGAGAGATAGAAAATGAGAAATCACCCCCCCCCCCGGGGGGAGTGTCCACACTGCAATCCTTTCTCCTCCATTCTCCTCTTGGGATTTTGGGCATGCACGCACACACAACTGGCATGAGTTTTAAGCTGCCACCAAGCCCAGTACTCAAACTGTGGTTGACTACCTGGGAGTCCAGTGACATAACCAATTCACCATCTGCTCATCCCTACTTCTTCTCCTAAGGATTCTAACTATAAATGTAAGATTACCAATCACCAAAAGATTGAATTGAACTGACTCCATTGCCAGAAAAAAGTAGAGAGCATCACTGAATTTATAGCCAAGAAGCAAATTTGGATCATGTAGTTCAAGGAGAATTTAGGGTAAGAAGCTCTTTGTTCTAACACATAAACATTTTTGGGAGGAAGCCAGCAGATGGCACGGAGGTTAAGGCAGCTGTTCTCACATGACTGACAGTAGTTTGAGTCCTGGACCCAGCATCTTAAAAAATCACACCAGGCTCATGTGTGTGTATGCCAAATATACTGACAACAGAATACAAGAGAAGGGATTATGGTGTGGCCATCCCCATGGAAGAGAGGGTGATTTCTCACTTTCCTTCTCTCTTCTTTCTCTATAGCAAAAATAAATAATGAAAATTACATGTTCTCACACAAAATGTTGCAACTACAAGCTGCAGCTACAAAGTTTTGTCTTAAGTTGAGTAGCTATAAAATCTAATTAGCAAATAGTGAAGTTTTAAAAATAAAAGGGCCAACTAAAATTAGTTATATATTTTTTAATTTATCTAATAAAATCTAAATACTATAACAATTTTAGTTCGTGATTAATCCATTGAAAAACATACATGAACAAGCTCAAATAACAATTGTTGACTTTATCTCATTTTCTTCCTCCTTGAATGTAAACTTGTCCCACAGAATTTCATGTTAATATCAACGTACTTTTATGCTTCAAGTTGCTTTAATAATCATTATATTATTTTGCTAGAATAAACATGTCTGTGACTACAAGATCCTAAGGGCTAGAAATTTCTTTCGGGTTGATTTTTCATTAGAATTGCATACCAATGCAGAATTAATCAAACAACATAAATTCTGTACTAAAAAATACATAGATACAGAAATAATCTAACATCACTATAAATGTAATGTAAATACCAGAATTAATCAAATAACATAAATATTAGTGTATGGAGTATTCTGGAATGTAACAAGTTTACGACCCTTCAGAGATGTTTCCAATGGAAGCAAGGCTGCTTGCTTGGGTCGTGGGCAACTCTTCCAAGCAGAACAAGATGTGGTCTGTCAGCTTGCACACTCCTGACAGTCATGCAAATGAGTGCCACAGTCCTGGAGGTTAAGTGTGGCAGAAGTGGCACAGGTTTACAGCATGGACCAACCTCATACATTGATATATATAAAACCATTTAGAGTAGAATTCAATATGTCACGTTTAACAAGTTAAGAAGCAATTAAAATCATTAATCAAGTTCTGCGTTTTGATACTTTATATTCTAAAAATGTTCTGCTATACTATCACCAAGTGTATCTGTAGAAAGAGAAGAAATTACTATAGTTGGAGATTCATAGGGGAGATTAACTCACCGAAAAGATCCAAGACTTAGTAAAGAAGTCTTTAAATCCAAAAATTGTCCCTGTTTCTTGGTATCAGTTATTACTTAACTTCTGGCAATATCACAGAGAACAATGTGAAATGTTTAGGCATTATTTTAGGAACAATGAAGTCAACATAGTGTTTACATTTCTAGACTGAATGTGTTTTATTAAATTACCAAATAAGACAACACATGTAGTATAAGTAAGATCTAAATATTAAAATATCAGACACATAAGGGGAAAAAAGAACCCAAATAATTGTCTAACACATTTGAGGAGTCAAGGTAATATTTTATGCTTTGAAAAAATTAAAACCGCAGGACCAGCAGATTGCATAATGGTTACATTGCTGACTCTCACCTAGCCAAGCATGGTTCGAGTCCCAGACCAAGAAGCTTAAAAGTCACACCAGGTGTATGTGCGTGTGTGCCCAAAATACTGACAGGAGAATGGAGGAGAAGGGATTGTGGTGTGGCCATATCCCCCTGGGGAGTGATTTCTTGCTTTCTATCCCTCTGTCTTTCTCTGTCTCTCTGGCAAGTGCAGGGGTCTATACCAAAAATCTCTCTCTTAAAAAAAAAGAAGAAGAAGAAAGAAAATCTAATACTTAATTTTCATTATTCGTTAGCATCTCTAGGAAATTACACACTTTCTATAGCAGAAATTGTTATTTTTTAATATATTTGAGAATAAAGTTAAGACCACATTTCTTATCTAAGGGAAACATTATGCCTTTTATTAAATAGTGCTTTTCCTCTCTGTTCTATCCTCTTCACTTCTCTTCTCCCCATGAAAATCAAAGCATATGTGTGTCTGGTGAAAATAAAAGTCTTTCCAAAGTCCACTTAAGGATCGTTGATACTTATGTAAAAAGACAGGAAAATGTCAAACAAACCTTTGAATGAGTGTATATGCACTAGGGAACGTATCTCATATTAAAATTATTTTCCTTGAATTGATAGACTCTTTCTTAAAAAATAGGTTAAAGACATTGAAATTTGCTATTGTTTTTTAAATGTGTTTGCATAAATCTGCCTAAAATAGATAGGAGTTACTCTGAGAAGACAAATGCAGGACTTAAATTATTTAACTGTTACTTATATTCAATAATCATATCTTAAATAAATATCTTATTTTAAACATAACATATTTTGAAACTGACAGCTTATACTATATAAGCTACTGAGTAAAAAGTACCTGAACTAGATGGTATTTTTTTAGCTAGAGTCTAAGAATAAGTCTAAAGAAGAATAAAGCAATAAAAACAAAAACTATATAAAAATATTAAGTACATAAAATTTCTTTTCTTGTAAGGGGAAGATATAAATACTAATTAAGACATGTAAGTTTTTCTTAAATGGTGAAGCATAAGTAAAAATTTACTTCTAGGGACCAGCAGATGATATAATGGTTACATCACTGGACTACCATGTAGTAGACCACAGTTCAAGTCTCAGTCTTGGTGACTTAAAACATACCAGGCACATGTGTGTGTATGCCCAAAATCCTGAGGGGAGAATTGAGGAGAAGGGATTGCAACATGGCCATTTCCCCGCTGACTCTCACCTAGCCAAGCATGGTTCGAGTCCCAGACCAAGAAGCTTAAAAGTCACACCAGGTGTATGTGCGTGTGTGCCCAAAATACTGACAGGAGAATGGAGGAGAAGGGATTGTGGTGTGGCCATATCCCCCTGGGGAGTGATTTCTTGCTTTCTATCCCTCTGTCTTTCTCTGTCTCTCTGGCAAGTGCAGGGGTCTATACCAAAAATCTCTCTCTTAAAAAAAAAGAAGAAGAAGAAAGAAAATCTAATACTTAATTTTCATTATTCGTTAGCATCTCTAGGAAATTACACACTTTCTATAGCAGAAATTGTTATTTTTTAATATATTTGAGAATAAAGTTAAGACCACATTTCTTATCTAAGGGAAACATTATGCCTTTTATTAAATAGTGCTTTTCCTCTCTGTTCTATCCTCTTCACTTCTCTTCTCCCCATGAAAATCAAAGCATATGTGTGTCTGGTGAAAATAAAAGTCTTTCCAAAGTCCACTTAAGGATCGTTGATACTTATGTAAAAAGACAGGAAAATGTCAAACAAACCTTTGAATGAGTGTATATGCACTAGGGAACGTATCTCATATTAAAATTATTTTCCTTGAATTGATAGACTCTTTCTTAAAAAATAGGTTAAAGACATTGAAATTTGCTATTGTTTTTTAAATGTGTTTGCATAAATCTACCTAAAATAGATAGGAGTTACTCTGAGAAGACAAATGCAGGACTTAAATTATTTAACTGTTACTTATATTCAATAATCATATCTTAAATAAATATCTTATTTTAAACATAACATATTTTGAAACTGACAGCTTATACTATATAAGCTACTGAGTAAAAAGTACCTGAACTAGATGGTATTTTTTTAGCTAGAGTCTAAGAATAAGTCTAAAGAAGAATAAAGCAATAAAAACAAAAACTATATAAAAATATTAAGTACATAAAATTTCTTTTCTTGTAAGGGGAAGATATAAATACTAATTAAGACATGTAAGTTTTTCTTAAATGGTGAAGCATAAGTAAAAATTTACTTCTAGGGACCAGCAGATGATATAATGGTTACATCACTGGACTACCATGTAGTAGACCACAGTTCAAGTCTCAGTCTTGGTGACTTAAAACATACCAGGCACATGTGTGTGTATGCCCAAAATCCTGAGGGGAGAATTGAGGAGAAGGGATTGCAACATGGCCATTTCCCCGGGAGGAGATTTCTCACTATCTGTTTCTCTGGTGAGTGCATACCCCCATAGCAAAATTCTCTCTTAAAAAAAAAAATTACTTCTAAATTCTTCAGGTAAGTTAATAAGTAGTATTTTTAGAAGTAATTGGAAGATACAAAGGAACTTGAAATTTATGATTTATTCAGAATATAAAGACACAAAGAGAATAAGCTACTATTTTCTAAACATTTAAAAAGCCAATGTAATTCTGTATTTTAAGAAACAAAGGCTAATCGGCTTCCTACATTTTATTATGTACAAATATGTCAGGAGTTCGTTTTCATGTTCTAATTTTAAAACAAAGACGTAGTTATAGCATTCAATATACAACGGTTTTCCTTTTCACAAAAAAAAAAAAAATCAAAATTAAGCCTACTCTATATCATCCTCTAACAAAATCATTCTAAATTTTGAAAAAGGATTAAAATAGGAAATAAAACGTTATCAGTCTTCATATGTTTACATTTTAGCATTCTGGATAAGATTTCCTCCAAATAATTAATGAAATTGGCATTAATAATCTTTTTCAAAGCCTCATCTGATAGGTTTTCAAGATACTGTTCTTCCAAGTTCCAAGTGTTGGATCAGACTGTTGAGTTGAACACAGTTCTTCTTTCTCTACCTCGCTTCACTAAAGGATTTACTACTAGCACAGAGAAAAGTCCATGATGGTAGGAAAGATCACTGTTATCATGTCCATCACACTTTATTGTCTCTTCCTCCACATGATCCGGTAGTGCAGCAAAGTAGCCTAAGTGCATGTCCCTGCCTAAATGACATTAGATTTGACATGCAATTGCTTCAGCAGGGGAAATAAAGTGTATACGAAAATCCTTAAACTTGCGTGAGGATCTATCAAGCCATCTTGCACTCATACAAGCTGACATGAAAAGAAAACGCTCCAAGTAGTCAGTGGTCCTCAGAGGATGAGGAGACATCAGGCTTAAACTCAGCTTAAAGTGAACCAGCCTTAAACTCAACTGGCATCCTGAAGTCTCTAGTGCAAATTCTGGAGGTCAGCTTAGGTGAGTTACAACTGACATGCAATTTCATGCTTTGTTTTATGCCACTGTGAGATTTTTCACAGTAAAATTACAATAAGAGCTGATTAAAACATATGTGGGTTTGTTTAACCTAGCACTGATATGATGTATGATTGGAATTAACTGTAGACACATGTATCATACTCTATACAACTAAGATAGAGCTTCCTACAATAATTTAGAAAACATTGAAAACATCTAAGACTTTAAAAAATGGCTTCACTTTAGTAAAATAGAAGAAAAGCTTTAATGTGTATGTAGGCCACTTAATCACTGAATTACTTTCCCTATAAACCTCCCATTGTGTTTATTAACCACCAATCATCTGCCTATTCAAATGATCCCTGCTTGATTTTTCATCCCTTTTTCTTTCTTTTTTTTTTTTTTTTTTTTTTGGAGAGGTTTTTGCTATAGGGCGCATGCACTTGCCAGACAGAGAGAGACAGAGAGACAGAAAACAAGAAATTACCCCCCAGGGGGGATGGCCATGCCTCAATCCCTTCTCTTCCATTCTCCTCTCAGGATCTTGGGCACGCACACAGACGCACTCGGCGTGAGTTTAATCCACGGGGTCCAGGACTCAAACTGCGGTCTACTACATGGGAGTCCAGCGACATAGCCATTACACCAACTGCCTGTCCTGATTTCTCATGCTTTGAAGACTTAACTTTTCTTCAAGAAGGTATCATTGAGAGGGCCACCTTTCACTTCTGTATGAGCTCTTCTCTCGGCACTGGAATTGTTTTAGTTAAGTCATTTTAAACATAACATGTATTATCATTGTGGATCCAATAGTTGGGTATTGAGTTATCAGTTCTTTGAAGAAATAAATTTTGAGGAGATATGTGCAAAGAAACTCATTTTATAACATTTTATAGTGAAGCTCACAACTGATCTTTGACTAATAAGAGTTTTAAGAATGTTGTCAAAAATCTGTAATGAAGGGACCAACAGTTGGTGTAATGGCTATGTCACTGGACTTCCAGGTAGTCAACTGCAGTTCAAGTCCCCTGGGGGGATGACTTCTCACTTTCTCTCTCTCTCTCTCTCTCTCTCTCTCTCTCTCTCTGTCTTTCTGGCAAGTGCACATGCCCTATAGCAAAAACCTCTTCGAAAAAAAAAAAAAAAGAATTTCAGTGTGAATTTTGTCTTTATCAAATGAACGTCAACACACAATTACAGTTACAGCTTCAATGGAGGAGCGTGCCATTGCTGTTTCACATCTGGCTTTTGCTGTTTATAGTCTCTTGCTGTGTCTACATCTCCATAAGCTTTATTTAAGGTATGTGGTGAACACTGCTATTCATGTTCAGACAGAATCAGATGACTTGGATGCTGGCAATTGGCTTGCTTGTTTCCTTCTGTATTTTTCGACAACTTTATCTTATGCCTCCTCTTGATTTAGAACGGAACCTGGGAAACCTATAAAAATAAGTGTGTCATGGTAGAGAATGTGCTGGTTTATCAGGCTGAGGGCACTTGTGAGGCCCCAATTCAATTCCTTGCTTATTCTAAAATAATAGACTCTAAAGCATGCAACTGCAGTTCTAGGTACCCAAGATGCATGCTGAGGCAGGAAAATTGCAACACAGTATGACCATGTCTAATAATAATGATCAAATTAGTTTTCTGTGATTTATCTTCAAGTAATATAGAAAATACTACTTTTTTGATAAAGAGCATCAATT
This sequence comes from Tupaia belangeri chinensis, assembly GCF_000334495.1. Taxonomy (NCBI): domain Eukaryota; kingdom Metazoa; phylum Chordata; class Mammalia; order Scandentia; family Tupaiidae; genus Tupaia; species Tupaia belangeri. The sequence goes on along the minus strand of NW_006160115.1, from coordinate 665,065 downwards.
TTGTGTTTTTATATCTAAATGAAATGTGAATTTTGTTTAAAAAAAAAAAAAACCTGTGTACCAAATTGTTTTCAGCTTCAGAGAAAGTAATATAAGCATTCATTCTTTCATAGAATGGTGATAAACCCTTATTTTTTACCACTCATTTCTAGTTAAATTTCAAATAAATTTCCCTATATGTTTTGGTTTTCTTTATTTGCTTGTTATGAGCAAGAAATCAATAATTGGTAGTCACAGCTTCAGGAAAAAAATTATTTCAAAATGTCTTTGAAGATAATTGGAGACAGCTAATTTTATGAGGGCATTTCCATAAAGGGTCTCAGTCAACTCAAATGTTCTGCTTCTTCACATAATATTTAGTTGAAAAAGAATGGATATGTGTATGTTTGAGAGTGGAGACTTACATTACATGGTTAAGAGTATAGGTATTGAAATCATTCAAAATCTGCTTTTTTAGTCATAGGGCCTATGCAGTAGCCTGAGAGAGACAGAAAGAAGGAGTGAGAAATCACCCCCTAGTGGTGTTCATCATGCATTAATTGCTTCTCTTCCATTCTCCTCCTCAGATTTTGAGCATGCAAGCATATGTGCCTGGAATGATTGTCAAGCCAGCAGGTCTTGGACTCAAGCCATAGTTGGCCATGTGGGAACATAGCACTCTAACTACCACAGCAAGTGCTGGCCCCCAAAATTTGCTTCATGAGCATGTAATACTGAATTTGTTATTAACCCTGTCTCAGTTTCAGTCTCAATGTTATTATTTTTCATTTTGTAGAATTTAGGCTTATACATAAATATATTTTATACAGTCAATCACTGTATATCATTACACCATACAAAATTAATTTTCCTAGTATGATTACACTGAATATTAGTCCAGTTAAAGATATTATCATACATGTTATAATCAACAGATAATTTTCCATTTCTTTATTTTCCCCTTGATTGTCTTTTCCCAGAACCACAAGTCAAATAAATTTCCATTTATAAATTACCCAGTCTGTGGTATTCTGTTATCTTAGTGGTAAACGGACTAAAAGAGTTAAGAACTAGGGGGCCAACAGTTGCTGTAGTGGTTAAGGCACTGGATTCCCACATAGTCAACCTCAGTTTGAGTTCTGAACACAGCAGCTTGAAACCACATTGGGCACATGTGCACGTTTGCCAAAATTCAGAGAGGAGCATAGAAAAGAAGATATTATAGCATACCATCCCCCCCGGGAAGGGATGTCTCACTGTCTCTCTCTCTCTGTTTCTGTCTCTCCAGCGAGGACACATGCCCTATAGCAAAAATTTCTCTTAAAAAAATGTTACGAGCTATACTGCCTAGTAATACAAAACCCAATATTTTTCAGAGAATGAAAATAGAAGTCAGAGGCTATACAATACTTCAGTGTTTCACCTACAATGTCCAGGACATAATAAGATTTAAAAAAAAATACTGGAGCTGGCAGGTGGTATGGTGGCTAAGATGCTGGATACCACATGGCTGACCATGGTTTGAGTCTCAGACCTAGCAGCTTGCTTTTTGACTTTTCCCTCTGTGTGTGCATGTGTGTGTGTGTGTGTGTGTGTCTAGTCAAATTAAAAATAATAATGATAATAATAAATAAAGTTAAATAAATAATTATTTTTTAAAAAGAAAACAATACTAAATATTCAAGATAAGTAAATAGGACTTTATTCTTCCCAGTATATACAAGCAGCTTATTTCAAATAGGAGAAATAAAATAGAATACTAAAACTATTTAAAATAAAATACAAGCAGAAAAAAAGCAAAAGAAGAACAAATAAAAGGGACAAATTAAAAGAAAATTTCAAAATTATATGATTAAACCCGACTATGCCAATAATACATTAGATTAAATAAACTAAAAATATCCCTTTTAATAGACAGTTTTTCAGACTAAATAAAAAGCAAGATATAACTTACTAAAAGCAGCATATATATAGCATTCCTTTATAGATAATAAAAAAATCAAAATTTAAAATAAAGAATATTAAAGAGGCAAGAGAATTATGAAGAATATATACAATCTTAGCCTAAACCTAGTGACAAGGCTTAAATTTTAAGATTTTATGAATCAAGAAGTGACTAAGTCAAGTATGCAATCAGAAATTGACAAGATAAGTGGACAAACTGAAAGGGCATAGAAAGGATATTGGATATGGAAGACCAAACATACACATATGTGTGTGCACACACATGTATTATATCCAGAATAATTGTCTTAAGCCTCACAAGTTAATAATAAGAAAAAAACAACCTAAATAAATAAAAGATTTGAAAAGTCAATTCAAAAATGAAGATACTGAGGTGACCAAGGATATGAAGAGATGCTCACCATTAATCATCGTGGAAGTACAAACTAAAGTGAAAATGATAATGCTTCACGCACTGGAATGACTATTTTTGAAAAGGTTGGCAATACCAAATGTTGATAAAGATGTAAAGCAAGTGGAACCCCACATATGTTGTTGAGTAGGAGTGCAAAACTGCACAACCCCTTTGGAAAACAGTGTTGCAGCTTTTTATAAAGTTAAACCTATGAGTCAGAAATTCCTACCCAATGTATTTATCCATAAAAACTTATTTAAAAAAAGAAAAACATCCCAAAAGCGATACACACCAATGTTCGGGGCAGTTATATTCATGACAGTAAAGGAAGGGAAGTATTGCAAATGCCCAACATCAGGTGAATAGAAAAACAAATTGAATATTCATACAATGAAAAACTATTTGACAATAAAAAGATACACATTCTAAAACAAACCAGAACACTGATGAAGTGAAAGAAGTACATCCTGTATGATCCAACTTACAGGAAACTACATAAAATACAAAACTAATAACAATGGAAATTAGACCCACAATTGTCCGTGGTAGGGTAAGTTTAGGCGGATTGGCTGCAGAGACAAATAGGAACATCTTGAAATGGCAGAAATGGTCTGTATCAACACATTGATTATAACTCGTCAGCCTGCACAGTTAAAACATGTGCATTTCGTTAAACATAGACTACACTTTGTTAAACTTCATTCTAAGATAAATAAATTAATTTTAAAAATAAAGATCCCCAGCTCCCATTTTTTGAATGGAATAAGTTTCAAACTACAGTTTGTTACTCCTGGGAAACCCGAAAAGGTACAGTAAATACAAGTCTCTTCTGGCCACAGAGCTTCCCAGCCCCTGCTGCTGAGGGTTCTGAGGTCTCATCTCCTGGACTTGAATGACATGAGAACCTTCCTCTAAAGTGGCCACAAGCAAACCTGGGAAGAGTTATGTTGGACATGAGTGTAGAAGAGAAAATGTAATTTTGATGACTTGAGAAAGTGTTTATTCTTTTTTTCCAATTGCTGTTGAGGAGGACTTCCTTCTTTCTTTTCTGAAGTATAGCTCTGCAGTTTACCTTCAGAAGACTGTAGACGCTCAATTTCATTGATGACAACTGGACAAACCCAGGCATCAACAGGTTCTGTTCCAGACACCAGGTGAGGCAGCACAGTCTTCAAACCTTCCCTCTTTCAATATCTCCTACCCACATTGCACTTATATACTCTTCATGCCCCATAGCTGAGTGATACTGCTTTTTTGTGGGTTTTTTTGTTTGTTTTTTGGGTTATTTTTGCACAGCCTCTAGTCCACCCTGAGCCACCTGCCAGCCTAGGTTTGGAGCATCTGGGACTTTACCTTTGAAGGTCAGGTAAAGAGACTTTGGACTAGGAAATCTCAGTCTTGTATTATTCTTGACCTGTAGCTATTAGAGGCTGAAAGCTAACGGACATTATAAGGATACTGAAAACTGACACAAAAATTCAGTTCACAATCTAGCATCAGACATAGTCCTTGAACCCATCTAATAAACTGAGCCCTGTGTCTTCATATAGTTCACGTTATCACTGGGTTGCTGGTATATCTGTGGAAAGCATGGACACGGTCATAAAATTTTAAAAGGGTGTAATATTTAAAGAAGTGTATCTTAGGAAAGCAAAAAGGGAATCCTCTTGCAACAGCAATTAGAAAAATAAAATTAAAAACCCTTTCTTTTTTGTTGTTTCTTTTTTTTTTTTTTTAAGAGATTTTTTTGCTATAGGATGCTCACTGGATAGACAGAGATAGAAACAGAAAGTGAGAGATCATCCCCCAGAGAGGATGGCTATACTGCAACTCTTTCACCACTCTCCTCTCAAAATTTTGGGCATATATACACACATGCCTAGCATGCCATATCTTGGACTCAAACTACAGTCAAACACGTGCAAGTCCAGCACCTCAACTACTACACCACCTGCTGGCCCCTAAACACTTTCATAAGACATCAAAACTACACTCTCTTCTCCACACTCATGTCCAACATAGGATCTCTTCCCAGGTTTAATTGTGGCCACATTAGAGAAGGGGTCTCATGCCATTCAAGACCAGGAGATGAGATCTCTGAACCCTCAGCAGCAGGGGCTGGGAGGCTCTGTGGTCAGAAGTGACTTTCAGAATGGCTACTGGAACCATTTCTCGTATAAAACATTAAGGGTTGTTTTACTGATTTACACTTTATTTTCAATCCAATGACCTGTAGTGTTATCTTCAAATGGAGAGGCTAATCTCATAACTACTGATTTACCAAAATTTCTTATTCAATTCATGCTATTTTAGCTCTCTTCCCTAAATTAGGCAATTCCCTAAAGTTTATAGCGAATTCAAACATTTATCTTCCTCTTTCTACCACTTATCAGTAAAGGAATATTGAAAGTGCTTGGGCAGAGGTTTTGTCAGCTGAAATTGTAATAATATTTTGCAATAATACTAGGATAGATGCCTAAGTACAAGTTAGCTTAAATCTGCAACCCAAGAGTATTAACATTTTTAGTGACATTATCAAGGCCCCTCCAGAAGTGGTCATTCAGCAATCCAAATATTGTGCATATCCATACCACTGGGTTTGTTGAAAAGGCACAAAGAATGTCAGATGGTAAAATGAATAATGCTCAGCACAGTGTGCAGTGAGAAAGGCTTTGTAAGCATCTGGCATCCCAGAAGCCTGACCTTCAGTGCTGTCTGGAACCCCCTTGTTCCTACTGCCTTTTCCTCCCAGAGAATTCGATCACCTGACCGTCCACATTGGGCTGGTTCTGCTGAAAGAACCTTCCTGTGTGCACATGCCTGGATGGAAAGCCTGCCGGCAGAGAGAGGAGCTATGAGAGCAAGTGTATGATCGTTTTTGTGCCTGCTTGTGAATACATGTATGTGTCAGAATATTCTGTACAATTTTATTTTGACAAAAAACCTAGCAGCCAAGGGATGAGACACGTATTTGCTTGTATACTTATATTTTGATATTTATATTTTTTGACGTTATACACACATACACATTTCTTTTTTCCTCCCACCACTCTCTAAATGTCATCACTAACCAACAGAATTGCTAACAGCCAATTGTTGAGGTCAGTTCGCAAAATACAAACGTGACTCTCCTTTCCAATTTCTTTGCCCCCACACACAAAATACTAGACATGATCTAGTCCCTCATACAGTTAAAGAACAACGTAATGATCAAAATGAGCACCTTGGAAGAGAGAATATACTATTTTCATTTATGGATTTCGAAAATGAAGCTATATTAGAGAACTTGCCGATGTGACCCCAGCTCAGTCTGCAGAAAGGAAGCCCCCACCACTGCTACCACCTGATTCTTATCACAAGATCAAGGTGACCAGCAGAAGCTCCTGTCTGGGCCCTCGATGTATTTAAAGTTCTGGAATAAAACCCAAGGGGTCAGGGTAATACCTTTGTTAGTGATGTCATCAGAGCTGGCTATAGATAGTGAAGATCTCAACCCGAAGGAGGAAGCAGAAAGCAGTGCTGGCCCTTTCCAAGGGCATACTGCTTGTAAGACAGTTGCATTTAAGTTGGGGGGAGAACCTATACTTCACCTCTCTCTTGTGAGAGGGTCTCACGGACCTTTAACCATAGGAGGGGATTACGTGGCAAGAGTAATTTCCCTAGGCAGGTGTATCTGTTTTCTGTTTATTGAAATCAGAAGCAGTAAAAAAGAGTTGAATAGAGCTGAGACGGGATAACCCTGGTGGATATGAGGAGCTGTATATATTTTGCAGAGTGGATAAACTGTTCGTGGTTCAACGATTTTTGAAAACAATTTACAAAACTGCTGGAGGGGATGGATAAGTAAATGTTGATTGATTCATTGAAGGATGCTGGCTCCAGCTGGAGTAAATCACCGCAAAGGTGCACTCCAGAGTTCTATTTCTTGCTCCACACCTAATTTGCTGCTCCTGAGGCAAGCTATTTCAATTCAGCATGCCTCGTATTCCTCCTTATATGGATTTCACCTCATTTGCTAGTAAGGTTTAAGCCGGCTGAAGCACAACGTACATAAGAACAAGGTGATATTGGCAAGTGGGTGGAAAAAAATCTGATAAAGAGGTCAAGTGAACAATGGCAATAAATGCTGGGTGTGCTTAGCTTGAAATGCTATGAGTGGCAGATTTATAGCCATTATTGTCCTCTGGAATCCACGGTAATGTGGAACAGCATAAAAGTCTGACTGTCTCTGTGGACAGAGTTTCTTCTGGGATCAAGGTCTTCCTCGCCCTGTTGATCCATGAATAAACTTTGCAATAGCACAGTACCCTACCTTTATTTTATTGCAAGAAGACTATAAAGGTCAAACTTTAGTATCCTGGGCAGAAGAATCAAATTTCTTTTCACCAAGACACCACATCCTTATCTGTGGTATGATTTAGGTTTTAGATGGTTGGTTTAAAACCTTATTTACTTTCTCAAAAGAGTATCTAAATTGTCCAAGAAAAATATCTCCAAACAATGTAAATAATCTGGACGATAGGATCTAACGCACTTGACTTCCAGTGAAAAGAGTAATACAATGTTAATATTTAAAACTACATATTGAGAACATTAGCCTTAAAAAGGAATAAAATTTTGATGCATATTACATGGATTAACCTTGGAGACATTATATTAACTGGAATAAGGCGTAAAAAAGGGAAAATACTGTATGATTCCACTCATATGAGGTCCTTAGAATAGTCAAATTCATAAAGATGAAAACATAATAATGGTTGCCAATGGCTAGGTGAGGAGAAGGGAAAATGGAATGGTGGTTGGCAGGAAGTGAGGGTGTTAAATATAATAGTACAGAGTTTCATCATGAGATGATGAAAAGACTTCCAGTGATAGATGGGTGATGATGGTTGAATAACAATACAAATGGACTTAATTCCCCTGAATTGTACACTTCTAAATAACTGAAACATAAATTTCATCTTATACTTATTTTACTACAATAAAAGTATGTGTGTCTATGAGACAAGATAGATTTTCAATTTTTTAGAGAGAGATTTTTGCTATAGGGTATGTGCGCTTGCTAGAGAGACAGAGACAGAAAATGAGAAATTACCTCCCAGTGGAGATGGCCATACTGCATTCCCTTCTTCTCCATTCTCCTCTCAGGATTTTGGGCATGCATGCACATGTGTCCCATGTGAGCTTTAAGTTGCCGAGTCCAGGATATGAACCATGGTCAACCATATGGAAATCCAGCGATGTAACCATTACACCATCTGCTGGTCCTCAGACAAAATAGATTTTCTTACACTACATATAATGAGAGATTCAACAACTATACAAAGAAAAAGCACATCACATGAGTAAGTTAAAAAATAAGTTTGCAAAGAAAAAAACTCAGGTATACTTGTCTAAACTCTTAATTAGTCCTTTCCTGAAGAAAATGTGAAACTAACTTTTACAACAAAGTATTTGACTAGAGCACTATGTAATCATCACAATATTTCTGTTCCTTTCCAACAGGGGAATGAGGAACAATGAAGACAGAATGGAAAAGTTTTAGAATTTGCTACCACCTCACCTATGTCCTCATACTTTGGAGATTTCTTTGTTTTATTTAAAATAGCAGGAATTCACCAAATAGGAAACAAGTCAATTTCAAATGTTCAATACACATTTGACTGTGGTAAGCAGTGAAGGGTTATAGTTGTTGAGGATCATTTTGGGGGAGTGTGCGGTCATTAGCCTATGCTGTATGTGTGATACCTTACCATATCGCCCCTACGGTCCCCATAGACACTGAGTACCCAAGACTACATGTTCTTATTCCTAGGAAGCAGTTCTAGAAACTGAACATGTGTGAATTTTCTAGGACATTCATTCCTTGATGCCACTGACTTCAAGCACATTAAATAATAAATTTTCCAATGAAAAATATCCTGTAAGAATTACCAGGGGAAGGGGCCAGCAGGTGGCGTGGTGGTTAAGGGTGCTGCAATCCCACATGGCTGACCACAGTTCGAGTCCCTGACCTGGCATCTTGCTTTCTCACTTTCATCTTTCTCTCTCTCTCTCTCTCTCTCTCTCTCTCTCTCTTTCTCTCTCACTCTTGCTCTGTCCCTCTCTGGTCAAATTAAAATAAGTAAATAAATAAATAAATAAAGCTAAATAAAATAATTCTTTTTTTCAAAAAAAAAAAAGAATTACCTGTGAAGATTGGAGAAAAGAGGAAGAAAAAGCTGGGCTTAGTACATTCAGATGAAGAAATGAATAAAATAAGAGAGCTCAGGAGAAAGGAGAAAAAAGACAGAAATGAGGTTTAAAGGTGAGGATGAGGAGGTAGGAGCACAGGTCAAATCAAGCTCAGAAATATTGATCTGAACAGAACTCAGTGGCCTGGAGCCCTCTTGAAGATTTTACCTCCTGACAGGAGTGTGTTTAGCTAGACTGAAGTGATCAGGAACTTCAGACAGGTTGCTGGTACAGGTAGTAGACCACAAAGGAACAGACTAGAACAGAATTTTACCACATGGAACCAGGGACCTGTCACTAGCACCCAGTGTAAAATGGTGATGATCCAGTAAAGCTCCCTCACAGTCCTAAAGGCCCAGCCTCTGTGATGCAGTTGGAAGTGTACCAGACTGGAACACATGCCAATTATGGTTCAAATCCCCACTACCATTGGCCTGAAACCATGTCAAGCATGTGCACATGTGCTCAGAATCTTGGCAGGACTGGAGACTGAGAAAAAGGAGATGTGACCAAGCCCAGTAGAGAAGGCCTTTCTCTCTCGCTCTTGCACACCTGTATGCACACACACACTCTTTTTTTAAAGTTAACTCCTTAGAGACATAAAAGTAATGTGTTTGTTCTCAGTTGTGCATTTTTACATTATAAGATGGGTAAATATATACAGTTATACTCTATTTATCACTTAAAGCTCACAGAGTATTGATAGCATTTAAATCACTCACTCTGGCTTATGACTCAAAGCTACCTGGGAACCAGCAGTTAGCGTAATGGCTATGTCGCTGGATTCCCACGTAGTCGACCGCGGTTCGTGTCCCGGACCCGGTGGCTTAAAACTCATGCCGGGAGCGTGTGCGTGCATGCCCAAGATCCTGAGAGGAGAATGGAGGAGAAGGGATTGCAGCGTGATCATCCCCCCTGGGGGGTGATTTCTCGCTTTCTGTCTCTATGTCTCTCTCTGTCTGTCTGGCGAGCGCACGCACCCTACAGTGAATAGAGGAGAAGGGATTGTGGTGTGGCCATCCCCCCCCCCGCAGGGGGTGATTTCTTGCTTTCTATCTCTGTCTCTTTCTGTCTTTCTAGCGAGTGCATGCGCCCTGTAGCAAAAACCTCTCCAAAAAAAAAAAAAAAAAAAAGCTACCTGTTCATGATGCCCTCACAGGACATTTGCAGATGTTCCCCTAAATCTCTGAGCCTCTTTCACTGACTCTTTGCTCAACTTGATATCAGATGGTACCTGCCGAGCTAGTGTGGCTGTCCAACTCAGCTCTAGCCAAACAAGGGAAGATAAAGTCACGCCAATCCATAGACAGAACTCAAGGCCATTCTTGTAGCATGGCCCAAATTCCCTTTGATAGGCTGTGTTAGATCTCAGCTGACTGGTGGGCTATTTCTGTGGGCTCTCAAAAAGAGAAGACACTTTGCATGGCGTATTACCCCCACCACTCCTACCAGGCAGACCACACACCGTTTTAGAACTTCTCTTGAGCTGTCAGTTGGGTTTTAACGCTTTTGACATTTTATGAGATTACAGCATTGCTCTTTCAGTACAATCAAGTGACTCGGGCCACACCATTGTGACCTTGAAAGTAACTGGGCCACACTCTCAGCTCTCTGGTTCCTGTACAATCTGACAATGGTGCACCTTGTATAAACAAGATATCCAGTGGCCCTTCCATGCTGCTAATTGGTGTTGAGAGCATTGGAACAGCCTCCTGAAAAAGTGACTCAAAAGTTTCCTGATCCTACCTCCCTCACCTTCTTCAGTCCACATACTTAGCAAAGCAGTTTGGTCACTAAATGCAACTGTCCCCAAAATGGAACCACCTCTTCATAGTCACCTCCCAGGTAATAATCAGGGTAAAAGACTTACTGATACTTTAATATCTGGGATTCTACTCTGCTTATCCTTGGCATGATATGTTTTCCTCTCCCTAATAGCCACCCCAGGTCAGCCTAGCTAGTGCATCTTTGAATGGCCAGGAAGGGTTTCTCAGGAATTCAGACTGTTCTGGTTTAGTCATCTGAGTTCTCTGGATGAATTGGCACATGCTGTGACTGAGTTGTGCCTGCCTCCCCACAATTTTACATGTTGCAGCCTCAGCCTGGAATGAGGTGGTATTTAGAGATGGAGCTTTGGAAAGTACTAGGCTTAGATGAGGTCATGAGGGTAGGGCCCTTATGATGGGGTTAGTGACCCTATAAGAAGAGACATGAGAGAGCTTATGCCTCTTGAGACATGAGAGAGCTTACGTCATGTGCTGTCACAGTAAAAAGGTGGCCATCTGCAAGCCAAAAGCCACTTGCTAGAAAAGGACCTTATTAACACCCTGATCTCAGACTTTCAGCCTCCAGAACTATGAGGGGAAAAAAATATCTGCTGTTTAAGTCATACAGTCTGTGGTATTGTGTTAGGACAACCAGGTAGACTATGACGATATGCTCCTAAGTCACATAATGACCAGTTGTTTGATATTCTGCTTACCAACCTTCCTGCAGTGGCCCAGATAAGCCAAAGAAGGCACATAATAGGTCCTGTAAGTTTTAGAAAAACTCTTTGTCCTTCTTGTGCTCGACCTGTCCTGAGAAAAGTTCTGGATGTGAGTGATGATTGGATAAAAAGTACAGTTATAACTTCTGAAATGAGACATACTGATTTGGTGACAGTGAAAAGAGAAATCGCCCTATAGCTGGGGATGGAATGGCTTTGACTACAGAAAATACGGAAAAGGAGACAATCACAATCTTCTACCTCCTCATCTTGACCGATTGGCAGGGCCATAATGAACAAAACAACAGTAAATTAAATCAAACAGAGGAAAATGCTGCCATCAAGAGATGTGGAAAACATGAGCTGTATGAGGTCATTGCCAATGTAACACAGCATACTGTTTTACAGTGAATTTTATTCTTAATAAAGAGAGGGAATACAGTCTAAAATATTGATAATAAACTCTAAAATAATGGTAGTAGCAAATACACAAACCAGTAACATAATCATTTGTTACCACATCACATATTATGTGCTATTACTTATTGCACATAGTTGTGAGTCTACACTGTAGACAGCACTGTAGGCTTGTTTACACAAGCAACACCACAAACTTGTGAGTAATGCATATACTATGACATCTGATGTCACTAGGTGATAAGAATTTTTCAGCTCCATTATGATTTTTTTAGGCTTTTAAAATTTGATTACTTTTTATTAGAATTTCTGATTTACATTTAATCATTTTACATATTTGTGGGGTACAGTACAGTTTTTCAGAGCATGTATACAATGTATGTTAAGGATATAAACATATTCATCATTGTTAACAAAGAACATTATATTATTTTGTGCACCTTTGATCCTTTGATAATCATTCTTTTAGGGTTTTTTTTTCCTTTCTTCTCTTTTTGGAGATGTATACTGGGTTGGCAATGCCCTTTTCCTTTGTTTAAAATGTATATTTAATCATTGTACATCTTACAACATACAAAATGATTTTTCCCAGTGTGAATACAGTGCACATTAGTCAAGTCATAGGTATTACTGTATATGTTATCATCAACAGATAGTTATCTGTTTCACTTTTATTTCTTTAAAATGTTATAATCCTATAGGATCCCCGTTTCTGACCAAAGCATTATCATGCAGTGTGTGACTGTATTTCACCCATCATCCCAGCGATGGAGTTACAGGAAACAAGGGACCTTCAGCAACCACACCGTGTCAAGCACGCCATTCCATTGGCTGCAGAATCCTTACTGTGTTTGATTACGGGGCTTTGCCCCAGGTCTTGCTAGAGACTTATCTAATACACTGTATTTATTATATATTATCTTTCTAAAATCTAAAAGAAAAAAATTAAATTTCGAAATACATCAAACCTTATATGTTCTGGATAAGGCTGGGAGACCCACTCCACTGACCTTGCGAGCACTGGAGTCTTTGGGATAATAGAGTGAGAACATGCTGGAGTTTGCAGGGGACAGAGGGAACTCAGGTCTCATTTGGCCCATCTCCTTCCATTTTAAATGGGAAAATTGAAACTTAAGATCTTTTCATATAGGCTTCACATATTTTTATTGTCCAAAGTCCATAGATGTGGAATTTTGGCAACTCTTTAGCAAGGGTAAACACCAAAAGAAAGAAGTAATTAAAACGTCACAAGAAGTCAACTATATCTTGAAATAATTATTACTGGTTTCAAACATTCTAAATATGTTGATGGCTCAAATTAAGAAAATCATTAGTCGTTTTTCTACATATTCAAGACTCCATCACTGTATAAAAAAGGCTACATTGCTAGGCTAAATACGGTTCAAAGGAAACACATGATACACTAAATGAGTCAAATTTGGGATATAAGATAAGTTGTCAGGGCATTAATTCCACCTTTTAAATAATATAAGATTGTTTCCAAAAGAATATTTTGCCAGCATTTTGTTCAAGACATTTTCTTTTTTTTTTTTAAGAGGTTTTTTCCTGTGGCATATGTACTCACCAGAGAGAGAGAAAGAAATAGAGACAGTGAGAGGAAAGTGAAAAATCACCCTCTAGGGGCGATGGCCACGTCACAATTCCTTCTCCTCTACTGTCCTCACATGATCTTGGGCATGCACCCACATGTGCCTGGCATGATTTTCAAGCCACCAGACCTGGGACTTGAACCATGGTTGTCTATGTAGGAGTCCAGCGACATAACCGCCACGCCATCTGCTGGCCCCCGAGACATTTTCTAATGAAGTAAGCAAAAGGGAAGTCATGACACCTCCGAGACAATTTCCAATTCAAATATGTGTTAAGATAAAATTTCTTTTACTAAACTTTCCTATAATGTTGTCACCTCTGTAATACACAGTTATTTATAAAGAGACCTCAAAATAAAATCAGAGAAGTTTCACTGCTTCCTTCATTTAGAATAGGATGGTAAAATCATCAAATGTTAAAACCTCAAAAGAAACTAAAAGGACCTGATATGACCAATTACTTCAGTGAGTAAATCAAGGCCTGGACATTCCATTCTGTGTTCAAGGTCCTTCTGCTCAAAACTCACATATGCTGAAAATTGGATGGCTATTTTGCTTCATTCTAATGGTAATAACAGTAATAATATTAATAACTAGTTATTTGAGCCAGGCAATAGACAAAGTGCTTTCTCTGCATTTTTAATTTAATCTTGCTTCTGAACTACATAGCCCATTGAATTGACTTTTGTCAAAATGAAATTTGGGATATAAGATAAGTTGTCAGGGCATTAATTCCACCTTTTAAATAATATAAGATTGTTTCCAAAAGAATATTTTGCCAGCATTTTGTTCAAGACATTTTCTTTTTTTTTTTTAAGAGGTTTTTTCCTGTGGCATATGTACTCACCAGAGAGAGAGAAAGAAATAGAGACAGTGAGAGGAAAGTGAAAAATCACCCTCTAGGGGCGATGGCCACGTCACAATTCCTTCTCCTCTACTGTCCTCACATGATCTTGGGCATGCACCCACATGTGCCTGGCATGATTTTCAAGCCACCAGACCTGGGACTTGAACCATGGTTGTCTATGTAGGAGTCCAGCGACATAACCGCCACGCCATCTGCTGGCCCCCGAGACATTTTCTAATGAAGTAAGCAAAAGGGAAGTCATGACACCTCCGAGACAATTTCCAATTCAAATATGTGTTAAGATAAAATTTCTTTTACTAAACTTTCCTATAATGTTGTCACCTCTGTAATACACAGTTATTTATAAAGAGACCTCAAAATAAAATCAGAGAAGTTTCACTGCTTCCTTCATTTAGAATAGGATGGTAAAATCATCAAATGTTAAAACCTCAAAAGAAACTAAAAGGACCTGATATGACCAATTACTTCAGTGAGTAAATCAAGGCCTGGACATTCCATTCTGTGTTCAAGGTCCTTCTGCTCAAAACTCACATATGCTGAAAATTGGATGGCTATTTTGCTTCATTCTAATGGTAATAACAGTAATAATATTAATAACTAGTTATTTGAGCCAGGCAATAGACAAAGTGCTTTCTCTGCATTTTTAATTTAATCTTGCTTCTGAACTACATAGCCCATTGAATTGACTTTTGTCAAAATGAAATTTAGTTCAATAATTACACCGATCTTGGCAATGTGATTTCCAGACACTTTCAAAAGAAAAACATATTTTAAAATAATATATTTTAAGTTCATAAAATTATTTTTAAACAGACATTTCATTGTAGTTTTACCTCATATTCCCTAATTCTAACCTATTAAAAGTTATTTTATTGTTAAGCTGCTAGCCCTTTTCTTGTTGGTTGATAAAAAGCATTATTCACTGACCAAATGAAACAAATATAGATAGCTCTTGTAGGATATTTTGGTTTTCCAGAAATGTTATCTTTCCTTGCTTTTGCAACAAAAGCTTCTCATCTATTATTTTAAGCAAAAGTATAATATCTTTTGGACAATTTTTAAGCCATTGACACATTACCAAGAAGAAATCATATCAATTAACCACCCCCCCAAAATCAAAAAGTTTTTAGAAGTCCTTGACTGTCAAATCAATTCTTGCCTTTCAGTTGATCAGATAGGGTGATTGATTATTTTTGGTGCAATGTGTGTTCTTTCTGAACTCGAGCTTTATTCTCCTTTTCCTACAAAGTAATAGTGTAGTTTAATGTCAACATTTATTTTTTGAATAGTAATATACATTTCCATTAGCATTTTGACAACAGAATAGAATAGAAGCCGGGTCTCCCTAATCATTTCTGATAGTATGATATTTATTGACTCTATAAGAAATATCTTCATAGTATAAAACAAATGTATGTGCTGAGGGGAGGAAAATCCCACTCCCTGTTTTGCAGAAATAACCAGAGGCTGGACAGGAAGCGTTTGGCAAAAGGACATACCAGCTCATAGTTGGAAAACCTAGAGATGGAAGGGTCCTATTCTCCTTGAAAATACCATCCCTCTGAAAAGGTGAATATTCTTATAATGAAAGTGAAAAGTCAATGTCTGCTGAAAAATATGAACCTGAATGAACACATTACCCCCAAATTTTGATTATTGGGCTAAAAATAGAATTTTGCTGAAAGGCAATGCCACTGAATCAATGAGTGGTTGGACTTGATTATGTGAATAGGACTCTCCTCAAGATCCTCCCGGCTGGCAGTTTAAATTCAAGGTTAAGAGTCTCAGTTTGCTGATTTATTAAAACGGAACTTGGACCAGAGAGCTCTAATGTCCCTTTTAGTTCAAAAAGTCAGATATTAGGTGTAGTCATTCTACTGTTACTCCAGCACAATTATTAGAGCTTTTATGGTTATAATTTTGCATTATATTATCAATAAAGTCATTGTATTTTTTAGATTCATTAAGAATAAGCAAAGAGAAAAACGCCGTTTTGAGTTCTGCTACTGCTGACTATAAAGTAGGTTGTTGCGCCATCTGCTGGTATTTCTGAGGTTGTTTAATTAGGCAACTGATGTCCTTCATTTTCTAATAGCAGATTTCTTTTTTCTTCTTTTTTGCCCCAAAAAGCTTTCACAATGTTTTCTCCATGGAAGGCAAGTATGAGCGCCAAGATATCTATCATAGTCTCAAAATCATTTAAAATTGTGAGCTTTAATTTGTACACTTTTGTCATTTATTTCTTCAAAGAGGTACTGATACATTTTTAAAATAAGATGTCCAGATTGAGTTTGATGATATAAATAAGTGGAGTATTGGCACATCAACGACATAGTATTTTAAATGAAATCTCTTCCGCATCTCTGGACTTCCTCCAGGAAACTAGGGCTGCAAAATGAAGTGGCTTCCATGGCTACAACAACCCAGCTCTACTTCTTTCCATAGGCATGCTAACAGGGTCTTTCCTAAAATGACACTTCGTGATGTGTCATGCATATGCATGACTTCCTTGTGCCAAGAAACAGGAAACAACGTGAGCAGTTTTGTGAAAGGGATAATTCGATTCTAAGTTATGATGAATAAACCAACGTTAATGAACAAAGAACAAAGAAGATGTCTTCTTGTAAAAAAAGAAAAAAATATATACTTTTACTAGACTTATCTAGGGAATAAATAAAAAAATACTCCATTATCCAACATTAAAAGTTTCCCAAATTATGCCCCTTTTGGCAACCAGATGGTGCATTCGAAAATGACTGTGTTTCTAGATAGGCTGGAATATTCATCTCTTTTAAGGTAAACACGATGGTAATATAGTTCCAGTGACTTTCTGTGGTTCTAGTATAGAACAACATTAATTAAATTCTTCTATCCTACTTCTCAAAAGACAGTTGTGCATAAAGTCCTCGAGAAAGGCTACAGTTGAGGTGGACTGTAGACAGTGCCAGTGGCTGTCTCAGGCCCTGCAAGCTGAGAACACTTGAAGTGATAAGAGAATCAGGAAGACATCTTCAATTCTGAAATCTGTCCTTGAATGTGAGACATGATGAATTCCAAATTCTATACTTCTTATATAATTATACTGAAATACTGGCAGCAAATCATCAGAATTGCTGATACATATGACGGTCCTAAGAATATATGACATGCAAAGCCAAAGTGGTTTCAAGTTGAATCCACATTTCGTTTAACTCATGAAGAACTGGGACTATGACCATGACTGAGTTTTGCCATAAGAATCAGGACTTCCATTGGAACACGAGCCTCACTGGCTCAATCTTCTTTTAAAGCCAGAACAGTCTGATAATTATTCATGACAAAGGTAAGGTAGGACACAGTCAGGAAATACACACCGTTTTATACATGCCTGTAATACATTAACAGTACAAATAAGGTTATGCGGTTTGGATTGCCTACACCATGCTTGCTTTATCTCTTTCTTCCTTTTCTTCCACCTGATCTTTGACCTAGGGACAGTAGGCAAGCTATGGCAAAGGTACAGAATCAAAGTAAAAACCAGCAATAGAGAAATTTACTAAAGGACCCCGAAAGCATTTTCCTTTCTAGGGTCAGCTTCCATGCTTACTGAAGTCAACGAACGACTCATGAAATCCACATTTCCATTCCTCAGTCTGCAATTGAGTCAGCAGGTTTGAATGTGTTCTTTTCTCGTTTGAGGCCTTTTATAAATCTTGTGAGAAAATATTTCATTGACTTAGATATTGATGAGGAGAGTAAATATTTAAATCGGATGAGAACTGATGTTTTCAAAGGACAATTATTCTGGCTCCAGATCTCATCTTCCTTAACATATTAGGGCTGGGTAATAGATGAAGATGTCAGGAAGGACATAAACGAATCCAACAAGTGACTCTATGCCTTATTAAATAAGGCAACAGGCAAGAAGACACTAGAAACCCATGGCTGTAACCCAGTGTGTCCTCTGTGCTCTCAGGGAGTCCTAAACAACAGAAGAAGTGACAGTGTGAGTATGGTGTATTTGCCAACACCTCACCCTTAAGGAGGTATATTCAAATAAAAGTTTTAAAAGGTGAATGTACTTTTGATATTATGCCAAGATAAAAACTGCTTCAATGACCTTTACAAATTTTTGTTAATTGGCATGCTTGGAATGTTTCAAAATCCATTCTTATGCTAATTACTTATTAATAATTTTTCTGTAGAGTTTATAAGGAATAATGTCAATTTAAATTCCTCATTACATCAAATATCTGCTCTGATTTCTCAGTTTCATCCTCAGAAAGGATGAGTGACAATATTATCACAGGAAAATAGAACTATAGTTGCTGAAGGTTTTTTGTTTTTTATTTTTAATGTAGGAAACAATACAAGATTTGTTGGGAACCAGCAGTTAGCATAATGGCTATGTTGCTGGACTCCCACGTAGTCAACCGCGGTTTACGTCCCGGACCCGGTGGCTTAAAACTCACGCCGGGCACGTATGCGTGCGTGCCCAAGATCCCAAGAGGAGAATGGAGGAGAAGGGATTGCGGCATGGCCATCCCCCCTGGGGGGTGAGTTCTCGCTTTCTGTCTCTATGTCTCTCTCTGTCTGTCTGGCGAGCGCACGCGCCCTATAGTGAAAAACTCTCCAAAAAAAAAAAA
>NW_006160115.1:643186-646327 GCF_000334495.1 Tupaia belangeri chinensis | reverse complement strand
CCAGCACTTGGTGTAATGGCTATGTCGCTGGACTCTCATGTAGTCGACCGCAGTTCGAGTCCTGGACCTGGTGGCTTAAACTCACACCAGGCATGTGAGCATGCGTGCCCAAGATCCTGAGAGGGAAATGGAGGAGAATGGATTGCGGCATGGCCATCCCCCCTGGAGAGTGATTTCTTGCTTTCTGTATCTCTGTCTCTCTCTGTCTTTCTGGCGAGCGCACATACCATATAACAAAAAAACCTCTCCCCCTCACAAAAGGTACAGAGCTGCAGTTCTATAAGATGAATGAGTCTGGGAACCAGCAGTTAGCGTAATGGCTATGTCGCTGGACTCCCACGTAGTTGACCGCGGTTCGCGTCCCGGACCTGGTGGCTTAAAACTCACGCCGGGTGCATGTGCACGCGTGTCCAAGATCCCGAGAGAAGAATGGAGGAGAAGGGATTGCGGCGTGACCATCCCCCCAGGGGGTGATTTCTCACTTTCTGTCTCTCTGTCTCTCTCTGTCTGTCTGGTGAGCGCACACGCCCTATAGTGAAAAATCTCTCAAAAAACAAACAAACAAACAAACAAACAAAAGATGAATGGCTGTTTTTGCCTTTTTTTGTTTGTTTTTAATTGCCAAATCATATACTTAAAAAATATAAGTTAAAAAGTCAAGCATTTATTGTATCCGCCATGCAATTCTCTCACTATTACGGAAATTGGTTTATCCCTGGATGCTTCGAAAGCTTCCTAAACACATTGAATTTAGATAATTACAAAACGTTTTTGTAATGGGGTCCTTTTTGCAAATCAATATAAAATTGTTAGCTGACCTGGAAGAGGGCACAGACCGGAAAGCCATTTGTCTTAATGCAGTCCTAGGAAAAAATGCATAAAAAATAATATACCATTAATGTCTTTCTCACAAATCAAATGAGAGATTATTTGTATGAGAGTAAGTGTAACTTTAAGAAGATTAAATTATATATTTTTTAAAAGAATTATTCTAAATGTTGATTTGGGGATCACAGTTTTCAGAATTTATTTCTTTAGTATCCATATTTCTGTTTTTTAATCTTCTAAACTCTAAAACTAATAGTAATTGATTCATCTAAAAGCGAATCCATCTGTAATATAGAGTACTCAAGTATTTTTGAGAATTTGTTTGGAATATAAATTTAAAACTCATGGATGAACAAAATGTATCCAATCTGCAAATGTATGTACTAAACCAATGAAAGATATATTTGACCATTGAAATGTCATAACTCTAGGAAATTAAAATCTACACCAGCTTGCTAGAGGTTTTAATATACGGCTTTAAAATGTGGAGTCTGAAATTTCCTTTGACGCCAGCTGCTCTTGCATCTGAACTTCAAAATAATCCTGATGTCTTAAGCTCAAGAAAATATTTTATATTATAATTAACATCACTAGTTTGTTTTCATTGTGCCTGCATCTTAATGTACTAGTGAAAAAAGTGTCAACTGATCAGAAAAAAAATAGAAAACATCTTAAAAACTTTCCAAGGGGTTCTTTATTCCTTGTCTTGAGAACTAAAATGCACTTTCTATGTGTTGGATAAATTGAAAAGCACCTAAGACGTCAAGAAAGTCACTTAATAAATAAACATATTTCTTTATTAATGTTGATACTTAAAAGTCCTGTAAACAGTATTTGACTTTTTCTTTTCTTTTAATGTATAAAATTTCTCTGCCTGATTTTGGAATCAATACACAGATATAGTACCGTAAGCCACTTGGTAGGAGCACAATCAGATTCCTTAGTCTTTTCTCTTCCCTCTTCATCTGTTTCTTTTTTTGGGTTTCCCGTTTGGTCACCACATTGTGCTCTCACATCCCTTTAAGACCATGTGGGGAAGTAATAAAGTGCATTGCTCTGTCCACGGATGCACAATGTTTATTAGCTGACTAAGGGTAATACTGTGAGCTCATTGCAATTTATCATATATGGTCATTTAATCATACAGAGCAATGACAAGACCAGGAAACACCCATTAAAAAAAAGGACAATGAGTCATGAGCAGCTTAACAGTTTAATTTTTTACTAAAAAGATAAGTCAGACAGGACCTTAGACAAACAGACAAAATAGTAGCAACATGTCTGGCAATTTCTATTCAAGATAAATTCCTCGAACAGACTAAGAAGCAGGCAAATGACTTCTGCCTTCAAAATGCATGTGTTTTTTTTCTTCAGCAACAAATCTTGTACATTAGAGCACCACTAATTGTCAAAGCAGTAAAACCCTTCACACCCGACATTAATATTGTCTTTCAAAGATCTCCTTCCCAGGAGTTTTAAGACATGTAAACATATGCTTAATGATTTAGCTCCATCTACAGGAAGCTAAAA
This sequence comes from Tupaia belangeri chinensis, assembly GCF_000334495.1. NCBI lineage: Eukaryota > Metazoa > Chordata > Mammalia > Scandentia > Tupaiidae > Tupaia > Tupaia belangeri. The sequence continues at coordinate 643,969 of NW_006160115.1, read as the reverse complement.
ATAAAACTTTTCTTTTTTTTGAAAATATGAAGTTTTCTCTGCCTGTACCCATTAAGATAAGATTGTTTTCACTTCTTGCAGATGAAGCTTCTGGCTGAGAAAATTCCAGAGGAGAAAGAAGGGCAAGCAGAATGGACAATAGGCTTGTGCTTCATCTATTATCAAGGCTTTGAATCAACTTTACACTTCTTTCTTTTCTTCAGAAGTTAAAAAATAAGAAAACTGCCACTTAGAAAATATATCTTTTGCAGATTTTATAAAACACATTCCCATGGAAAAACATTTCAGATTTGTATTTTTAAAGAATTTGTTTAAAAAAAAAAGTTTTTTCTGAATGTTAAAATTTCGGGTCTGCGGTGCCAGCAGATGGCATGGTGGTTAAGGGCATTAGACTCCCACATGGCTGACTATGGTTCAAGTCCTGGACCTGGCAACTTGCTTTCTCACTTTCCCTCTCTTTCTCACTTTCCCTCTCTCTCTCTCTTTCTTTCTCTCTTTGTCCTTCTCTGGTAAAATTTAAATAAATAAATAAATAAATAAAGTTAAATGGAATTATTCTTAAAAAAAAAAAAAAATTCAGGTCTAAGTATCTGTGGGTGTGGGGTTCAATCTCCTTCTTCTCAGTAAACATTATATACTCTGTGGCTATTTGCTCACCCCACCCCAGAGCATACTAAACTAAATCCCAAGGTGAAGGGTGGACTGGATGGGAGACAGGGAGAGGCAAGCCTGTTAACATCTGCTTTCAAAAACCAGTGGCTTAATTCCAGCCCCTGCCTTTTA
>NW_006160115.1:616264-643161 GCF_000334495.1 Tupaia belangeri chinensis | reverse complement strand
GCTGTAGGGTAATTGACAATCAAGGTATCTATTTACTTCAGAAGAAAGCAGACACTCAGAGATAGTCACCAGATAACATAAACAAAATATTTCTTTCCCCCAGTGTCATATTTATTCATTCTTAAATAAGCCCTGAAGAAGAGCTCATAGTTGTTTGGAGTTGTTAAGGCAAAGTTTAGGATTTCCATCAAGAAATATTGAGCAGAGATAATGCCCATACATTCTTCTAATATTAGTACAGCCTCCAGGTTTCTGAGAGCACAATGCTTAATTTTTCATCATTGAATACTCTAAATCAAAAATTGGGTTTAAAATCATCTAATTTGTCTAGTCTGGCAGTTTCATGGGTAGGCAAGCCAGAACCCACATGGGCAACTGTGCTTCTAAACCCAGACCTAGCGTCTGAAAAAACACACTAAGCACCTGTTCATGCATGCTTCCAAATCCTCTCTCTCTCTCTCTCTCTCTCTCTCTCTCTCTCTCTCTCTCTCTGTCTCTCTCTGGTGAGGATATGCACCCTCTAACAATTAAAAAAATATATTTTAGGAAAATGCTCTAATTGTATAGAAGCACTATCTTATTAATAAGCCCAATTTTTGGTTTTGCTTTTTTTAAAATGGAAGTGATGCATCTCAAAATGAAGAAACTGCAGTAGGACTAATTCTCTGTAACAAGAATGATGGCTAGACACCATTTTAAAACCCACATAGGTTTATACTGAAACAGCACCCTATGTAAAAGTTATACTCACCAGATCATTTTATCCCACAGCAAGAAGAAGATATGCAACACAGAGAAATGCCAATCCCCACCCTAGAATTATAAACTTCTCAAATTTTTAAAATTACATGTTTTTCAACTTCATACTTTTTTAATAGCTTTGTTTGTTTATTTTTGTTTTTGTTTTTAGGTTTTTGCCATAGGGCTCATGTGCTCACCAAGGAGAATCAGAGAGAGACAGTGAGAGGGAAATTGTGAAATCACCCCCCAGCGGAGATGGTCTTGCTGCAATTCCTTCTCCTCCATTCTCTTCCTGGGATTTTGGGCACACATGCACATGTTACCAGTGTGATTTTTTAAATTTATTTATTAATTTTTTATGTACATTCAGTCACAGTCTTTAGCTTACAAAGTGAGCATTTCAATATGGTGAACATTTCTCCCCAGTCCAGTTGATCAAAATATCTTCAACAGATAACACCACACCTCCCTATCCCGTCAATGCTCTGCCTCTGTATCCCTTCTCCAAATGTCCTTCCCTAGGCCCCACTCTGCCACACACACCACATCTGGCATTTCACACTCACTTTTTGTGTTTGTATATCTTTTAGTCCATCAGTTTCAGTCATAGGGTGCATACACTCGGACATATAATGTCTCTCCTTCATAACCTGGCTTGCTTCATTCAGCAGTAAATCTTCCATATTCTTCCACTTTCTGTCAAAAGCCAGGATTTTATTGGTTTTTCTGGCTGAATAGTATTCCATAGAGTATATGTGCCAGTTTTTCAATCCATTCATCCATACAGGGGCATTTGGGTTGGTTCCATTTCTTAGCAATCGTGAATAATGCTGCAGTAAACATTGATGTGCAAGCACTTTTCCAATGAAGAATTCTTCTGTCCTTTGGATAGATACTGAGGAGTGGGATTGCTGGATCATATGGTAATTCTATTTATAGAGTTTTAAGGAATCTCCAAATTGTTCTCCACAGTGGCTGGACCAATTTACATTCCCACCAGCAGTGTAAAAGAGTTCCCCTTTGACCACACACACCCCCCAACACTTACTACTTTTTTTCTTAAATCTTAGACATTCTGACTGGGGTGAGGTGGTACCTCATTGTTTTGATATGCATTTCCCTTACAATGAGGGATGTTGAGCATTTTTTCATATGCCTTTTGGCTATTCATATGTCATCTTTAGAGTTTTTTTTTTTCAACTCATTCTCCCATCTTTTAATAGGGTTGATCATCTTTTTTCCAAACAGCTTCTTTAGTTCCTTGTGTATTCTGGTTATCAGTCCCTTATCTGATGCATAATTTACAAAAATATTTTCCCATTCTAAGGGCTGTTGATTCATACTAATTACTGTGTCTTTTGCCGTGCAGAAATTTCTTAGTCTGATGTAATCCCACTTGTCTATTTTGGAGATTATCAACTGTGCTTTGGGGGTCTTATTTAAAAAGTCTTTCCCTCCACCAATGTCTCCTAGATTTTCCCCAGCAGCACCATTTGCTGAAGAGGTTTTCCTTTTCCCCCTTGTCAAAAATCAGTTGACTGTATGTTTGGAAATTTATTTCTGGGGACCCTATTCTGTTCCATTGGTCCACGTGTCTGTTTCTGTGCCAGTGCCATGCTGTTTTGATTACCACAGCTTTGTAGTATATTTTTGGGTCAGGGAGTGAGATGTTGCCAACTCTACTCTTCTTGCGTAGAATTGTTTTGGCAATACGGGGTCTTTCATGATTCCAGATGAATTTTATGATTGTCTCTTCTAGATCTGTGAAGAATTCCAGTGTGATTTTCAAGCCACCAGGTCCAGGACTTGAGCTGCAGTTGACCATGTGGGAGCCCAGTGCTTTAACTACCATGCCACATGCTACCCCCAACCTCACACCTTTTAAAGTTTGATCTCTTTCAGGTTCCTATAATTTATGCAAGAATGATAAACTTGTAAAATATAAACTTCTGCTCCATTAATAATGCATTACAGGTGTCATGTGATTTAGAAATAAACTTTCTAACATTTCTAAGCAAATAAACTGGAGGAATTCTGGTTAAATGTAGTAGATTAGACATATACTCTCCTATGCCTGCTTCTTCTGGAAATTCTACTAAAATGACAGAAAATAAGTATTAATTCACAGACGAGTAAACAAAAGGAGAGACTGTGTGAATGAGAGACATTAGTAAATATTCAGACTGGAGAAAGCAGAGGGACAGTGGAAATTGACTTAGCAAAACTAGGGAAGCTGAAACTTAAGTGTGTTTTTCACTAGGGAACCTGGGAAAATCAAAGGCTCAGAGAGACAGAGTATTAAAAGGTCCATGGCTTAAACACAGGAGGATTAAGTTACGGCTTAAATAAAGAGTGATTGGATGTCCAGGATTCCTCAGCACTCTCTAGGGTAGGCTGCCCCAAACTTTGTGGAACCAAGGACCAGTTCCATGGAAAATGATTTTTCCAAGGCCAGCAGGGCGGGGATGGGGGTAATGGTATCAGGATGATTCAAGCATATTACATTTAGTTTGCACTTTATTTGTACTATATTATTATTACTTTGCAATATATAGCGAAACCATCACACAACTCACCATCATGCAGCATTTACAGCTTCTTCCCAGTGCTAGCATCACCACCACAGTTCCACCTTAGAACATCAGGCACTAGATTCTCACAAGGAGAGACCCTCACACAACCTAGATCCTTCACATGCACAATTCACAATAGAGTTCAGGCTCCTGTGAAAGTCTAATGCTGATGATGATCTGACAGGAGGAGAGCACAGGCAGTAAAGCCAGTGATAGGGAGCAGCTATATTTACAGATGAAGCTTTGCTAGCTCACTGCTTACCTCTTGCTGTGCAGTCTAATTCTTAACCAGTACCAGTCCATGACCCAGAGGTTGGAACTTCTACTGTGGAATATAGTGATTATACCTAACCCACCCAGAAAGAAACTGATCCAGAGATATTCCACACTGGAGCATGGGAGGCACAGTAGAGGATAGTAGCAAGGCATTAAAATAAAGCTAGGGAAATTAGATTAAATTTTATGGACTTAATTATGAAATCTTTCCTTCCTTCCCTTGCTCAACTTCTATAAAATTGAGTTGGCCATATAGCCTTCAAGCAAGAGATAAAGTATTTCCTTTTTGGAGAAACTGGTCTCAGAGGAAAAACTTTAAAAGCCCATAACTTTTTATATTTTAGGGTCTAGTAAGGAAAGAAATGGGTCTTCATCCAATCACATGCCAACTCCATCATGAAAAGAGAACTTCTGATCAGTTTTTCAGGGACTCACTTTTAAACACCAACAGATTATCAAACATTTAAAGATAGAAACCTACAAAGAAAAAAAAAAGAGTAAAAAAGACTTTGAAAGAAAAAAATTCGATAAAGTAGAAAAAAAAACATCTAAAATATATAATCAGGGGACAGCAGGTGGCATGGTGGTTAAGGTACTGAACTCCCAGATGGCTGACCTGGCGCTTGCTTTCTCACTTTTTCTCTTTCTCTCTCTGTCTTTCTCTGGTCCAGTTAAAAATAATAATGATGATGAATAAAATTAAGTAAAGTAATTCTTTAGAAAAAATATATGTAATCAACATCCTCAAGTAGAATGTGAACATAATGAATCCTGATATATAGCAAGAATCTTGGTACTAAATGCAAGTAAATTGGAAATCTAAAATATCACTAATATAAGATGTGATATAATCAACGAAATATTTTATGAACTGAAACGTGGGAGGACTGCAAAAAGTTTGTTGAAAAATAGAATTCGAGTATGACTATCTAGTGGAAAAAAGTTTGAAATCGGGAACCAGCAGTTAGCGTAATGGCTATGTCGCTGGACTCCCACGTAGTCGACCGCGGTTCATGTCCCGGACCCGGTGGCTTAAAACTCACGCCGGGCGCTTGTGCGTGCGTGCCCAAGATCCCAAGAGGAGAATGGAGGAGAAGGGATTGCGGCGTGACCATCCCCCCTGGGGGGTGATTTCTCGCTTTCTGTCTCTATGTCTCTCTCTGTCTGTCTGGCGAGCGCATGCGCCCTACAGTGAAAATCTCTCCAAAAAAAAAAAAAAAAAGTTTGAAATTCATGCATAATTTTTTTCATGAAACACATTTCCTATGAATTTTTTGAAGACTTCTCATAGATTGGACCATAGCCACATTTATAAGTCAAAAGTGAACCAATATTTCATATGCTTCAGTTTACGTGAAAAAATAAAAGAAACAGCAAAATAAGAAGGAAAATTTAAGAATCAGAATGTCAGTCATGGAAGGCCAATATAACTAATAGTAATTTCATAAAGTGTAAATAAAAATAGGCACACATAGGAAAGGAGATGTTATTAAAAAAAAGTAGCAAGAAATCTGAGAGAATTATACTGCATGATTTTATGTAAGCATAGAAGAAATTTCAGTACGAAATTTCAAAACACCCTGAATACAAAGAAGATCCTAAAAACTTGCAAACAAAGGTAAATTGGTCTTATACCAAAAAAAAAAAAAAAAAAGAATTAGGAAGGCAGTGGCTGAAAAATCACCTTCCCCTTAATTCTGTGTCAGGGCATGCTCTGGACTGAATGTTATACCCCTCCAAATTCATACATGGGAACCCTAACCCCCGAGATGCTAGTATTAAGAGCTGGGGTCATTAGGGAGGTGATTAGGTCTTGAAGGTAGAACTCTCATGAATGATATTAGTATCATTATAAAAGAGACCCAGAGTCACCCTCACCCCTTCCACTATATGAGGACAAATCAAAAAGGTGACATTTATGAGAAAGTAGGCCTTGATCTTGAAAGTCTAGTCTCTACAATGGTGAGAAATAAACTTCTGCTTTCTCTAAGCCACCCAGTATATGGTATTTTGTTATAGTAGCCTGAACAGACTAATACAGGGCAGATTCATGACATTTAAAAATATATATGCTCCCGAAAAATTTACTTCCTGTGTATACTACTTTTTAGGTTGAGGATGGTATAAATGAAATAACAAGGAAAGTTAGGAAAAATGAAAGTCTGAAATCCCAAGAAGAAAGATGCCAACAAAGGAAAAAGGGATTGAGAAAAAGTTAATGAATGCATAATGAATAAATGAATGTGGGGGGGGGGCAACCATACACCACAAATCTAGATACAAAACAGCATGCTTGGACCAGTTGGTTAATGGCAACTAAAGAAAGATTTCCATAGACAAAAAATAAGAGAAATAGATACATTTGACTATGTGGTAAATAGTTTCCCAATAAATGGAATTTTACTATTTTAAAGGGGTATTTAGGAAGACTTATTTAGAGGTATGTAAGAAATCAAGCAAAGCAAATTGCAAACAAAATCAAAATAAAGTAATAATTACATATTCCAAGGTCAAGTCAAAGCTATGCAGTTAAGAAATAATTTCAGGGAACCAGCAGTTAGTGTAATGGCTATGTCGCTGGACTCCCATGTAGTAGACCGCGGTTCGCGTCTCGGACCCTGTGGCTTAAATCTCACGCCGGGCGCGTGTGCGTGCGTGCCCAAGATCCCAAGAGGAGAATGGAGGAGAAGGGATTGCGGCGTGACCATCCCCCCTGGGGGGTGATTTCTCGCTTTCTGTCTCTATGTCTCTCTCTGTCTGTCTGGCGAGCACACGCGCCCTATAGCGAAAAAAAACCTCTCCAAAAAAAAAAAAAAAAGAAATAATTTCAGACAAAGCATTTTATTTGTCAGCTAGGCAGTATACAATAGTTTCAGTCATAATAATGTGGACACTGAAAAGTTATTTAGCACAGAAAACATATAACTATGTAAAATTCACGCAAGAGTGAAGAGGAAACAGATATGGAAAATAGTACTAAAATTGATCATTTGAATATTATTTGGAAATATGAAGCTAACTAGCAAAAAGAAACACTTGGAAAAATGATAAGCTGTTACCTCTGGAGAATGAGACCAGGCTAATGAAAGCTAAGACAGAAGGTTGTCACTTTTGTTATGAGCTCTTTGGCAAAATTCAGCGTTGGGAAAAAAAAAAATGTGTGTTTTACTTTGATGAAAATTTATTACACATTTACTATTTGAACTCAGAAATATATATATGGTGATGTAAATCCACAGATCATATTTTAAATTAAAAATACACACTTTTACAAAATATAAATTTTTAATACAAATATGATTTCAACAAATCCGTTTGTTGTTTAACTTTGTTTTCAGAAAATACCACATTAATGCTAAGCAAAGAAATATCTCCAAAAGATTTCCATATGAAAGAATAATCTAACACTATTTTCTTTTTTGTAAGTCAATTGAGTTGGCTCCAGATTTCATGGACCCATTGAAATCCTATATGGGAAACTATTGAGAAAAATATCAGAATACATGAATTAAGCACTTGATCATAGGAAAATTAAATCTGTTGGTTTCAATCAATCAGTAACTGAACAAAAGTGACTGTCTTTAAATTGTTAAAAACAGTGTTCATCTTCTTATTGAATTTTCTGATTAATCCTCAAAACAAGAGTATTTATGAAAGCGACTTAAGGGGCTAATATGTTGGTTATTAGAAAAGAATTAGACATCTTCCATCACAGTTTTTGAGTACTGAGGAGACCAAGAAAAGTCAGAAGTAATTGTGTCTTGAACTTGTTTCATTTCCTAATATGGGAATTTTGGTCTTTATTTATTTCTTTTCTTGTACGGTTTTATAATCATCAACACCATATAAAATTTTGTATCCATCTTTTGTATTTGTTTTACAAATAGATCCATTTTTCTAAAGAATGATTTCTAGGGCTAACTGAAGACAAACATGGCAGAGTTCCAGGCTGCCAAGCGCAGGACTGTATGGAAAGAGGATAAGCTGAGGTTGGGCACATGGCACTTGTAGGGAAGGGAGTTGGCTCTCACCCCTGATCAGACATTGTCTCACTAAATACTGTTTGGAATAAGCAACAGCCAAGCGGAATAAACACAAGGACCACGTGTCTAGTGGGCAAAGGAGTGGAAACCCTTTTATATCATCTTAAGGCTGGAAAATGGGAAAATTGTGGATCAGAACATATCCGTAATCTTACTAATTTCCTCTTAAGCAGCATTTAGCATGACTTTTCAATGCTTCACATCTGCTTCATGCACATAAAAAGAAAAAGAAAAGTGGGCAGAAAGAATTTCTTTGTAGTAGAGAATCCTGAAGAACCCTGTTTCACCCAGGTAATCAAGGGTAATATCAACAACAGCAATGTCACACCAACAGTTAATAGTCTGCACTTTGATATGATGTGATCAAAATGGCAATTAACCTCTGTGGTCTTATTCCTAAAAACGATAACCAGTCTGATCATGAGAAAGAATGAGATGAGTCTAGAATGAGACAGGGTTTTATAAAATTCCTTACCAGCACTCCTCAAAACTATCAAGGTTATCAAAACTAAATGAAGTCTAAGAAACTATCACTGCCGAAAGGAGCTTAAAGAGACATTGAGGACTAAGAGCATTGTGGTGTCTGAGATGGGATGCCGGAGCATCTAAAGGAAATTGTGTAAAAACAAAGACACTCTAACATATACCCTTCAGTTAGGAATACGTTAATATTGTTTCATTAATTGTGATAAATATGCCATACTAAGTTTAGATGTTTAATAATAGGGGAAACTGGGGCCAGCAGAAGGTGTGGTGACTTAGCATCTGCATCCCTTGTGTCCAACTGCTGGATTAGAGTCCCAGACCTGGTGGCTTGAAGATCACTCCAAGCTCACGTGCCAGTGAACCTGAAGTCCCAGGAGGAGAACGGAGGAGAAGGGATTGTGGCATGGCCATCCCCTATAGGGGTGTGATTTCTCATTTTTTCTCTCCCTCTGTCCCTCTCCAGTAAAATCTTATCACAAAATTATTTTCAAAAGGAAAAAAGAAAGTCACTGACTCATGGTGTTAGTGACAAGAGAATTGCTTCCTATTTAAAAATATGAATCGTGTCTTCTGATATGTCAAGATGTAAAAACAGCTAACAGTCCAAGTATACATTTCTAAAATTAAATTTCAATAACTCAAACAAACTTAAATTCAACACCTAATATATCCTTCTCTAATCTTTCCCCTGTGGTTTTATGACTCTTGTAGAATACGCGGTAAAGGGACTCCTGTTCTCTCTATTCCACATTCGCTTAACTGGCTACTTGATCTTGGATTTCTCAGAGCTTAGTGTCTCTGTTCTCTCTTGAGCAAATGAGGATAATAAAACCGATATTTAACAAACGGTTTTATTCTAATACATCTAAAAGAGAGATTTTCTAAGAAACATTGAAATAATAAATGAGTATGTAGTCTGACTGCAAGAGTAGTGCTTTTTAAACAATTATTTTAGTTTAGAGCCTGGGAAAAAGGTCAGTGCACCAACATTGATGTTCTCTTTTAGAAAAAATAAAAATATTTAGATCTAAAAATTTAGTTTTCTAAATGTCTTGGCATTTGGTTTTGAGCTTTATCCTGGCATAACTGTTTGTATTACATTTGAATACATGCTTGTTTCACTGAGCACCCGATTTGGTGCTATAAGTAAGAATAAATGGTTGGCAATAATGGTTAGGATAGATTTTAATATTCTATCTAAATCTCAAAGTCGTCTTTGATAAATATAAAATATCATACCCTCTTCTAGCCAACAAACCAAAATAAAAGGGAAAACCCTGAATAAATTTAAGACTGTGCTTTCTTTCTCAATTTATATTTTGACATTATTTTTCTCTTTCTTTTTTATCTGCAATAGTAGATCTCATTTAGGAATCTCTTCAGAGCCAAGCAGCATATGAAATTAAGTCAATGATGAGAATTCAAAGGAAACTAGAATTTAAAGGTAGGCAAACAAAGGTGTTTGAAGTTAACTGGCTGAGGCATCGTATTTTGAAAAACAATAACTACTTTTTGAGATATATCTTTATTTTTCTAAAATTCGATTTGTACCTTCTAACAAAGCCAACATATTCTATTTTCTATTTATATGTGTGTATTATATACTTTGCTTGTCAAAATGTGATACACATCAGCCTCACATGAGTTATCTTAGAAATATAGATGCTGGTTTTCTACTTACCTGTTGAATCAGAGTCTACATTTAACAAGACCCCCAGGTGCTATGCATGCTTATTAAGCCCAATAAGCACCGTTCCATATAGCTATTGTTATTTGGAACAATATTTTCTCTAAGATGTGCCATATACAATTAAAACTAATTCATTTTAACTTATTATCAGTGCAATTTTATTTTTTAGAGAGATTTTTGCTATTGAGCTTGTGCACTGGCTGGAGAGATGGAGACAGACAGAGAGACAGAAAGTGAAAAAATCACACACACAAACACAACCCCAGAGGATGGCCATGCTGCAATCCTTCTTCCTCTAGTCTCCTCTCGGGATTTTGAGCACACATATATACGTGCCTGGCATGAGTTTTAAGTCATGGATCAGGACTTGAACCATGGTCGACTATGTGGGAGTTTAGTGACATAACTGTTACACCATCTGCTGGTCCCATCACTGCTTTTTTAAATTCATTCGTTTCACATCTCCTTCCAAAACTTCTTCCCTATGGGCACTGTAGGAATCTGCCTCTGTAATGGGTTTCTGAGTTGTCTAATACAACATGGCCCCCAAAGTCCACTACTACTGAGGAAGGGGGAGAGTTAGATCATTTTACCATTAATATTTGCATTATCTAAGTAAGTCATTTATAAATAAGTTATGTGATTTTTTTTTTAAAAAATCAATCATTATCCAACAACTCTAACAATATTTCCACAATCATTTTGAGATGCGTAGAAAGTATCCAAGTAAATAGAGAATTTGAAGCAAACAGAGAAAAAGAACTGGAAAATGCTCTCAAAAAGTTCACAATATCTGAAATTCAAAGCAGAAGAATTTTTATTTTGACATTGAGTTCCAGTAAAAGAGGCTGTGCATGTATAAATGCGTGTATATTTTAAAAAACCCTTATTAAGATTTTAATTTGCTGTCAAGGGCAACTTGTCATCCAACGAGGAAACTATTTTATGATACATTTGCCAAGTGTGACTATGACAACTGAGATTAATTTAATCTGCACTTTCATGCATTAGTATTCAAAGAGAATCTGAAGCAGAGAGAAGTACTTCGTTTTGTTCTATTTTTATAATGAAAAGATAGTTTGCATCTTCCCTGTTTTGATGATCACAATGAGCTAGTGGATTAGATGATTTTAGAATTACACGCACATATGGATTAAGAGCAAAAACTTAGATCCAAGATGTCTTGCCGTCCTTTAGACACATGCTTAAATGACACACTGTCATGAGAAGCAGAGGCTGCAACATTTACCTTGGAAAATAAATGTTTATCTTAAACAGCAATTGACATTTCTAGCTTATTGCATGAATATCAAGCACTGCTTCAAATCACTTTCTCCACTTGCCCTTGTATCCTGGCCTTGGGCCTCAGGCCAATGCATGATGAGTGAATCTGACTGGTAGTTCACCTTTACTTCCTAGAAATACATATTCATATCAGTAGCCTGATGGCCAAATTCATAATGAGCCAGATGTTTTGAAAGTGGATATAAATTCACAGGGACCATCAAAATGAGGGAAAACTGCAGCTGCGGATGGTACTCTACAAGTATTTCCCCATTCCACTGAAGTCAGGAGGCCGCAAGTACCTCAGCAGAGGGGCTCCTCCAGGTCTACATCTTTAACGCTAATCTCTGAGTCATGTTTGAGCATGTTCTCTCTATGCACTACAATTGCAATTGATGACATATCCATAGAGATCTCTGACGAACAGGATGCCCTAGGTCTTCCCATCAACAGCAGTTCTTTTATTATTTCTTGCTGCATGCATATAATTCACCAGAATAATAAGCAAAACACCTTAATCCTCTCCCTCTCTTTCCATGAGAGCAATGGAAAGTACCTCAAAGTACCTTATTATTCTTACATCATTCTGATGTTTCTGCCCATTCTCATAGGCTCCTTTCAATGCAAGTTTATGGAGTCAAATCAACACACACACACACACATTTTTTGTCCACGTTTTTATTGGTTTATATTCTCTTTTTGTTTTCAATTTCTTTTTCCAATAGAGAACTTTACATTCTTTTATCTGTTAAATGTTTCTTTCCTTTGCTCCTCCCAACCACTCTCTCCCACCTACTCTCTCTCACCCATTCCCCTTCCTTATAGTCTCTGATATCTACACTTACTGACTCTACTGTCATATATTCAGAACTTCAAACACTCACACACACATATATTTTTTTTAAACCATTAACTATGGGTTTTACTCTTGAAAGTTTATTCCATGCCAAAACCCCAGACTTCAAAAATATTTCATTCTAGACAGCCCAGCAACTCTCAGTAAACTCTTTAGTAATTATTAGTCTGTGCCATAAACTTAGTACTTATATCCTTCCACAAACACCATAGTTTTTGCTCATGTTCCTACAATCTCTTTGCCATGGTGACTACTTCCCCAGCTTGCTCCTCTACCCCTCATGTAAATGGGCCCCTTGAAGGTCACTTTACCACACTTTCCAGATGAAAACTAAACACTTTAACACTGATCACCCCTTACTGGCCCAGGCTGAAACCTTTGTTCCATAGGGAGGCTGATAGGCATGTAGATTACGAGCCAATTGTCTACAACCTATACTTCACAATAAATTAATACTATATCCCACTAAATGCCTTCTCTGACTTTTTTGTTTTAATATCTGGACCATATTTACAGAGGCAAAATTCCATTTCTATTTCCAAATCTATAAATATATGTCATACATTTTGGAGTGGTATGTATATACATCTTAAAATGTAGCTGAGAAGTTTAAGTATGGCTGAAAAGCTCTCTCTCTCACTTTTTCCCTTGTTTCTTATGGAAATAGGCTCTATAAATATTAGATGTAGAAGAAACTTCATACTATGGTCTAAAATAAGAAAAGCAGTACTTTGGGAAAAGTAATCACATTTATGTAGGTTTTGCTTAGACTTAAAATCTAGGTCTAATGTTTATAACTTTAAGATAAAATCTTGTTTTGCTTAAAGCTCACATAACACTAGGAAAATATATTCTTTTTCATCAGTGTTTTGGTAGGTCCCTCTTGTTCTTTAATACACTCTTTAAAATAATGTTGGATTATCATATTGATAATATTCTAAGAATGCACTAAAATAAAGTTTTGATCTAGCCTGATACTATATCTTTCATGAACGATTAGGAAAAGGTAATTTTGTGACTGGTTCTTTGTCATTCACCACATTTATCTGATGACAGATGTTATGGTATTTCCAAAATTTGTAGAACAGTCATGATATCCAAGATTCTGCCCCACTCTATTCCCTGAGCTACTGGCAGTTATCAGATCTTATGTCCTGATTTGGAATTGAAAAAATATAGCTTTAGGTTGTCTCTCCTTTTTCCAGGCAGATGTATTTGTTTAGAGCCTGCAGAGTCCATGTAGATACCATAGTATTATAATCTAACCACTCTGTTAATACCAGTAACTGTAAAGAATAGTGGCTAAGATGACAAACTATTAAATTAAGTATTTCTTTTACAGAATTCATGGTGGGTTCCAGTGGGACATCTATGTAATATCTTTAAGCCTGAATTTACCTACATTTTAAATGGTATAGTGTTAAATGTAATACTATTAACTCATTAACCACTTTATGAGGACATTAAATATAAGCTATATTGCTGTTATTTCATTTTTTTTCCATGATAGAGACAGAGAGATAAGCATCCTCACCAGGATTTTCATGCCATGGTTTACTCCCAATGTCAGCTGAGCCAGATCACAGACATGCACACACATGCTTGGCAGGCTCAGGGAAATCCTGGGACATGAATCCAGGACCTTTTCCATGTGGGTCCAGCTGCAGCACCACTTCACCACAACCTGGTTCCTATTATTTTAATTTATAACCAAAATGAACATTAGGTGCGATCCACTGGCACATCAGTTTCCTCCAAACATCCCTTGGCTATTACTGAGCTGTTTACTCTCTACATAAGAACTGATACGTCAAATTTTAACAAAGAGGTACCTTTTTGTGTGCACAAGTAAAATTTCAAATAAATGTACTACTTGCTGTTTGAATAACTTCTGATTTTTAAAATAATTATTGACTCTTCAGTTCCCCTTCCCATCAGACCTGAGCTCTCTTCTTGGTGGTCCTAAAAGGACAAGTAATACTAGAGCTGGCCTTGTGATGTTGCAGTCTGATATTTAACTTGGTGGCTGGTTTCAAACACACTCAAACAAGGTTGAATTCTTTTATCTTGTTTCTTCCTCCCCTTTAAGACGGGTGGGAGAAGGTTAGCTGCTGGCACCGAAGTGCTGGTGCCTGAATTCCACTGGGCTGACTGCGTGATTCCAGTCACAGAAAGCAGCTCTCTATGGCAATGGCTGGGTAAGGGCACCATGTCCTGAGGATCTAGGATGCCTTCTTACCTCTTGATTGAGATTCTTTTTAGACCTGTTTTCCCTTAACAGAGTTGGGTCTGCAGAGCTGGGAGAGAGACACACACCAGAAAAGGCAGCAGAAGGAAAGCAGCATTTCTGGTGGGAACAGTTAGTGTCTTATCTATAAGTGGCCGATAAAGGGCTAGGGTGCTGGACAGTGATGCAGGGGTAATGCATCACTCTGGGAGGCTGGACCACACGAGCAAGTTCTGGTTTCGAGTAAAAGACCTTTCCAAGCATGCAAGATGATGCCCATGATTTGGGGCTGGCTAAGTCTAGGAGGAGATTATGGTGTGAAGATTCTACCGGGGGAGCCTGTCTATCTGGCTCACTCGCTCGCTCTCCTCTCTCTCTCTTGTATAAGAAATAAGTAAAAAAAACTACTGTTGAGAAAGTTGCAATGTATACTAATATCAATATTTTAGGAACATTTCTCAAACATTCAAATGTTGATACTATAATTTTGCTTTTCTTTTGTCAATTTGAGTTTAAAAAACACAAACCTATTTGAGTAAGTAGTGGTCTAAACCATTCGGACTGGGCTTAGTGAAGTGGCACACTTGGTAGCATACTGAACTGTGGTACTGGAAGCCATATGGCCAATAGTCACTTTGGATTCCCAGATCAGCCTGAAAATACCCCAGGTACATTCATGTGTGCTGAAAAGCTGAATAAAGGGGATCACAATGTGATGAGACTTGCTCAAGGGTGCTTCTCTTTCTCTAGTGCACACCCATGTGTTCTACATCAAGAATAAAGTAAATAAAAACTTACATTAAAAGCAAAGCTGTTTGGGTTAATGAAAATCATTAAAAATTTTAAGCCTCAGCTCATGGCCCTGTAGTTATGGCAGATGGATCCCACATGGCCAGTCACAAAATTCAACTCCCAGCCCCTGTGGTTGAAAAACACACGGCACTGTAAACACATACTCAAAATCCTGAAAGAAGGGAGAAATGGAGGAGAAGGGATGGTGCTGTGACTATTCCCCATGGAAGATGCTTTGATGCTTTCCCTCTCTGTCTCTTATCTCTCTGGTGAGAACATGCACTCTCTAGCAAAAGTTTCTTAAAAAATAATAAAGCTAACCATGTGCTTCTTTAACAAACCAAACTTAGGGATGCAGCATTGGCAGATACTAAATTAGATCTTTTTATAATTAATGACATGAGCTAGAACCAACAAAAAGATTGTTCTTTTTTTTTTACATAAATACATAGAGATATGATAAATAAGTTTGGATTGAAGTGGAGAGATTTTGGTTTATGACATAAATGTCATATTTTAATGTTTCAAATGTCTAATTTAAAAGAGAGAAATATTTAATGTTTCCACCAACATCACTTACATAAATTTGGCATATACTTGATATCTGCTTCTTAAAATGCATTATAAGAGGTAATTTTCTTTAAAATAGAACAGCATGCTTATAATCCACAGTACCAGGGCCGGCAGGTGGCATGGTGGCTAAGGGTTCTGGACTCCCAAATGGCTGGCGCGGTTCGAGTCCCAGACCTGACAGCATGCTTTCTCACTTTCTTTCTCTCTCTCCCCCTCCCTCCTTCCCTCCCTCTCTGATCAAATTAAAATTTATTTATTTATTTATTTATTTATTTATTTATTTATAATTTTTTTTAAATCTATGATACTTTAATTATATGCTTACCAGACAAGCCACCATAAGACTACAGTCTGAAAATACTTTTCCATGCACTTTTTCTTTATCTATCACAAGCGAAAATGTCACCAGCCATAGCTATAACATGTCGAGAGGAACAAAAAATAAAAGCAGCAGCTTGTGTTTGAAGGGATCCTTATCTATTAGCTTAAATGACATTGGAATTCCAAATAAACATGAAACTAAATATAATGCTAACTGGCAAGTTGCTTTATGTCATATTCTTGTTAACATTCCACATATCAAATAGCAAACAAAGGCCAATATGTCCTACTCTTCATGCGAAAGATGACACTTCTTGCAAATAGAGCAGCAATGATATAATAAAATGAAGAAGAAAAGGGTGAATTAGTAACCATGCATTAATATACTAGATATTGCCCAGGGACAGGTATGGCCAAAACTTTATAATTAAGCTTTTATATCTACTGTAAAAACATACCAGGTTATTTAAATGGAAAATTATTTTGAATAAAGAATATTTTAATTCTAGAATACTGAAAGGATTTACACATTTTAATTTTCAAGTACGAATAGTCATACAGTGGTATTTGTCACTGTATTATGATAATGTGATTAAACTTCTACAAAAGGTGAATGAATGTAATATTCAAAAGCTAATGCTCACCTCTGATTGGAGTGAAATAGCTCTTCTAACATAAGTGTCTGTTGTGTATGGTATTATAAACCTAGAAATCACACTTTCCTGAATCACCAGTAATTGAAAATATTAGGGAATATTTGACTAAAACTAAATAAGAGAATGAAAAATAACATGTATGTAGGAATATAGTACTCAATTATTTTTTTAAAAAATATGAAGGATTTTGTTTCAGGTACCCTCCAAATTTGGAGGTTGTTTACTGATTCCAAAGAACATATCCAGAAGTCCAGCCGAGAAGACATGATTTACTTACTAGGGAAGTTCTACTGACGTCTGGCTGGAGAATGGTTCTGGTGGAGAATGGTTCATGCCATCAGCAGATACAGGCTCAGGTTTTATACACGAGAACAAAGCATGCATAAGACAAGTGAAGACATACATTGTTTAGGGGTTTTAATACCAGATCAGCTTATCGATGAATAGCATCAGCAGGGTGTATCTGGGTTAGTGTCTGCGGTTCAGTGTCTCTAGTCTCGTGATGTTTACGGTGAGAGAGGTGTGAGGCATACCTCCAGAAAGCCCCACCAGTTCCATGAGATAAGGAAATGGTCATGATGGGCTCAGGAGTTCCAGTAAGGCCAGCAGCCAGATCTCATAGGGAGAAGAGGGAGGAGAAAGGAGAGCTCAATGTATGAAGTTTAACTTTAGATGTTTATCTAATAAGAAAACACATTAAAAGGCAGGAAAGCTCATTATTATTGGTAGGTTAACACATCTATATTACTGCTAGAATGCCCATTTTACTAAAAGGGCATGTCTAGGGGGCCAAGCCCATAGCCTAGTGATTAAGGGAGCTATATCCCATGTGGTGGACCATGATTTGAATCTCAGCCTTGGCAGCTTGGAAAACATGTTAGGCTTGTGTGCATATGTGTCCCAAATTCCAACAGAATGGAGAAATAGAGGAGAAGTGATTTGGATGTAACCACACCCCATTGTGGGTACTTTCTTTCTCCCTCTGTCTGTCTCTGGTAAGCACACACACCTCTGGCAATTAAAAAAAAAAAAAAACAGTAGTAAGAGGAGAGCATGTCTAAGGATTACTATATGCCAAAATTATTATTAAGGAGGAGAAGTAATAAAGAAGATGTGACATCCACAATTTGTTACTAACAAGAATGATGTTTTAGAAAACATGATAAAAGGTATAAAGAAAAATAACAATAGCACACTATTCCACCTTCAAGATATTTCATAGCCACCGAGCAATGTTTAAATCAATTTTCAGACTGATTTGTCACAATTATCATTTTAATGGATTCATAATTTTCCATCTTAAGTATGTGTCATAATTTGTCTAGAGTTCTGTGACTTGATCTCTTCTATTACTTAATGCTCTGCAGGCCAGCTTCTGTACTTTCTATCTTATTGAAAATGTACTTGGTAAATTAATCCATTATCTTCTCATTGCCATGTCAAAAAGTCATGCTTCAATCTTTCAGTAATTGATCTTTCTCTTCATTTGACAAAGTTGCCATTTATTTAATGAAACTCTCTTCCTTCTACATAATAACTCTTACTTATTGCATTTATTGAAATAATGTTCCTACTTTTATTTGCTAGCTTCTTCTCTGCCTATTTCATTAATGTTAATAACCTTTCTTAGTATTTTTTCCTCAGCTCCCTACTCTGCTTAAATAAATAAATTGAAACTATATAGTGAGTCCCTGGTATAATCCAGAAAACAAAGTTGAGTAAACTGCCCAGGAAAACCATTGAGTAAATGCTATGATAAAGCTGTTCAGAGCCCACCCACAGTGGCACAGGCAGAGATGGCCACTGAGCAACACTGGAGACATTTTGGAAGGCCCTGGGTTTGGTTCCAGGGGACACTTGAACACCCTGAGTACATGCCTGTGGTTACACCTCTGATCCTGGTAGGATGGAAGGCTAATGGAGGGATCCTTGTGTAATAAGACCCTGTAGAGGAGAGTCTCTGTCTTTCTTTCTTTCTCTCTCTCTCTAGAAATAAGTACATATTAAAAAAATTTAAATGAAGGCATCTAGAGTAAAAAGGACGTTTAGAAGAATTGATGGGGTAGAGATTATCAAGGGCAATGAAGATCCAGGGAAAGCAGTGGGCCCACCACCAGACTTTATTCATGGAACTGAATGCACCTGTGCTCTGGAGACAGCGCCACAAACTCAGTAGTGAGAAAGTCCATCCCACTAAGGAAATAAAATTGCAAACAGTAGACATGGAGAAAAAAATTATAGATAGATAGATATAGATAGATAGATAGAAATTTATATCTAAATTTATAATAAAAGAGCATTATCTGGCATCTATTTATATATAATTTTTACAGTAAGAATTAATAAAACAATCAAGTAAAAAAAAATGGGCAAATAACTTGAACAGGCACTACTACACAATAATATGGACAATAAATACTTGAAAAGATATTCAATGCCCTCAATAATCAGAAATGACAAGTTAAAAACATAATGATGTACCATTTTATAAAAAGTATGATATCTAAAATTAATAGACTGAAGATATTGAGTGTATTTGAGGATGTACAGCAATCGAGTATCTCATACACTGCTGTTAGAAATTGAAAATTATGGTCAAGCAATTCTGCTTGATAGAATATAGTGAGTAGGAGTCAGAGGAGCCCTGATATAACGTTGTTTGGGTGATAAAAATGCTCATGGTACTAAACAGTTATAATGTATCCTTTTCATTGTATATCAATTATACCTCAGTAAAAAGTAGAAAAAATTAACAAACTAAAACATGCTAGTATAGATTATAGCATCAAGCTTAATATTTGAGTTATTTCATGAGAACAATGAGTTCATCACATGCTACATTGAATTTAAGATGTATGACATAAGGAATTACTAAAGGCATTTGTATACTTTGGACCATAGTGTGGCTTTAAACTTTGAATGGAATTCATAAATGTGGTTAAACTCAAGATTTCTCCCTCACAGCTACTGCAGGGAAACCAGGAATTCTTTAAACTGGCTTTAAAGGAGACACGGATAAAAGGTCAAAGAAAAAGGAATGTTCTATCCAACTCCCTTTGAGAAATCTGATAAAACATGGTAGGTTTTATCAATTTTTTTTTTTTTTTAGTGAAATTTCTTTTGCCTTTGGGGGCATGCACTCTCCAGAGAGAGAGACAGACACAGAGAGAGGGAAAGTGAGAAATCACCCTAGGAAACCAGCAGTTAGCATAATGGCTATGTCGCTGGACTCCTACACAGTCGACCGAGGTTCACGTCGCAGACCCGGTGGCTTAAAACACACGCCGGACGCGTGTGCGTGCATGTCCCAGATCCCGAGAGGAGAATGGAGGAGAAGGGATTGCAGCATGACCATCCCCCCTGGGGGGTGATTTCTAGTTTTCTGTTTCTTTGTCTCTCTCTGTCTGTCTGGCGAGCGCATGTGCCCTATAAAGAAAACCTCTCAAAAAAAAAAAAAAAAAAGAAAAAAGAAAGAAAGAAAAGAAATCACCCTAAAGAGGGATGGCCACGTCACAATCCCTTCTCCATTCTCCTGCTGGGATTTGGGCATGCACACATACACACACACACACACACACACACACACACACAGTTGGCATAATTTTGAAGCCAACAGATTCAGGACTTGAACTGTGGTCAGCCATGTTGGAATCCAACAATGTGATCATTATGCCATCTGTTGGTCCTAGGTTTTGTTGATTTTGACAATATTTTAGTATGTCAAAATTTGGTGGCCATATAGACTAGTGGTTAAAGATGCCAGATTTTACATGGGCAACTGCCACTTTATCCCAACTCCAGTGGCTTGGAAATCACTCTGGGTATGTATTTGTGTGTGACCAAAATCCCCACAGGATGGAGACTGGAGAAGAGATTGCAGCATAACCATACCGTAGTGAGGGGTGCTTTTTTCCCTCTCTCACTCTTCCTCTTTGATCCTCTCTGGTGAGCACACATACTCTCTAGCAACTAAAATGTTTTTAAAAAAATTAATTTGTTTTTGTTTTTTTTTTTCTATGTTTGAAAGGAGTTGGTTAACCACAAATACTATAGACACATTATTTTATGGAGTCTAGTACCTACATGAGGCACACAGAACTCAACACAGAAAAGATGTAGTCAACAAATATTTTTTAATTAGAAAGAAACTTGTAATCGAGTGTGGGATTACATATGCTAAAAGGATCCATACAAAGCTGGAAAACATAGACATCTGCTATTTTTGCTTAAAGTACCTTAAGAGTACCCATAATGTAATTTGACAAACATATGTAAGAAAGAAAATGATATTATTAAGACAAATGAGACTTAGCTACATCAGAAATGGAATGTTTAAATGATCAAAGTATCTCTTTCTAGAAAAGATAAATTATGCTGTATTAAAATTTTAAAGAGAGCACTCTCTTTTTTCTGCAAAGACATAGAAAAATGTTTATTTACAGGAAATTTGTTCAATCGTGCATTCCAGTTTTCTAGACCTGAAAATGCCTTATAATGTGTAAAAGGAAAGCCATCTGTCGTGCTTCTACAAGTAAAACCCAAAAATGTATGATTGCTAATACAGTAGGTATATGGCCTTTAACATTTTTTAAGGTCAGTTGCTATGAAAATGAATTTCTAAATTTCAAAATCTCTGTACCAATTAGATCTGAGAACTCAGTTCTTTCCCCACCACAAAACGCTCATTAAGTTATTTCACAGGGAGGTGTTTGACTTCTGTGTTGACTCCAGTGGACTTCAACCTCTTGGTGTGATGGGATCGTCGCCATAGTCCATCCTCCAGCCACATGAATGACAAGAATTCTCTGAGTCCCCTATTCTTTTCCCCCTCAGCCATAAACCTTTGCTTATCCTCTCTCAGCCTGATATGCTGCTCTCCCACTTCTATATGCTAAGTCCCCTTACCAGACAGCCTGAGCAATCTCTCCCTGATCCACATTCCTCCCTTGAATTCATTCCCTGTGTGTGCTACAATTTTCTCTTTGCTAGCCTCGCTTCCTATTGGATTTCAAAAGGGCAGGGACTAAGTTCTGTTCGTCCTTTAATCACCAAGCACTGCACAGGGTCTGGAATAAAGTGACACAAAGCACTTGACATAAGTCAATGCAAGATCCATAGCAGCTTTATTGCTTCTTTCTCTTCCTTTCTTTCCATTTTGTGTTTGTAGTTGCTCTGGAAGATAAGCAGAAGTCTTTCCAAGGCCTACAATTTATTCCTCGACTTCCTCCAGGTCTGCGAAAGGACTTCTTATGTGTTCACATGAACAAACCTCCTTTAGCTAACTTAGTTGGCTACTTGAAATAGCATTTCACAGTTCATGGAACATAGTGGAACACACTCTGTACTAAAGAAGTGATTTCTGAGCCAGGGAGAACTGATTTTTAATACAAACTACGTCATTTTCTAAGTCTATTAAGTTGGACAATTTCAATTATTTTTGATGATCCCCGTTTCTCATTTTTGAAATGAGGGATTGAACTATATGATCTTAGAGGTTCTGAATATTGTACAGTTCTCAGATAAAGTTATCAAGGATTTCATAGAATGTAGTGAGAAATACATGATGCATGGTTTGAACATCTTGAACATTCTGCAAATTAAGTTTCATGAATCAATGGTATTAGCAAATGTGACAACATGACAAAAATGGAGCCTGTAAGTGGCAACTGGAATTGGATAAAATGATAAAGCAAAGGTATTGACACATAACTGAAAGGTCAGAGTAGTTCAGGTTTCAAAAGGAATTTCATCCATACTCCCACCTCAGTCTCTCAGATTTTCTAGGTGCTTCCCTGCCCTCCTTTTGTGTCTAAACTTGAAACTCAGGCTGACTTCTCTTCTGGTAGCAAACTGTTCACTGTAGTTCCACGCCTGCTTTCCAGGCTCTTTTCTGATCATTAAACGAAGTTCTGGAAAGCACTCTGACTAAATCAATATAAGCAACTGTCCATCTCTACAGCAATCAGTTTGGCCAGGGCTGAGGTAAAGGCAAAGATCTCATCAATGATCCTAGGACTGAGCACAGACCTGCTCGAAGGGTTCAGGTCCTCTCAGAATAAATCTATTTTAAGAAGAATAAAATTCTCAAGTAAAAATCTAGGTGTTTTTATGAAGGGGGAAGTAGAGCATAAGTAGACTCAAACAATGAAATTGTCAATAGAGAGTAAGTTTGGATACAATTCCTTCAATAGTAGGAGAATGATAACTGAGGTTTAATGCTTCTCAAAACCACATGCTAATTTCTTACATATATCATCAAATCTGCAATTAAATCTTATATTTTTTTCACTTAGCTGTCCCATTGTTCCATCAACTCAACCTACTTACCAAAGGCATGGAAATCCTTCCCTGGAAGTGCTGGCCTACCAGCCTTGTTCTACGTTTCCTTCAGTACATCCTCATTGGAAACATGGAATCAGCTTGGATCTCCCCAACTTGCTCTTAGTCCATGTATATGTAATAATTAGGTTCCACTCTGCCTTTCACCTGGAAAACTGAAAATAAGTCAAGGAAAGACAAAAGCAAGCACATTTCGCTCATCTGTATCTATCTAACATGGGTCCATATTCCTTGTATTAGACTCTCTAGAATCTACCTCACATCTACATGCCTATAGTCAAAAATATTTTGGATGATACTGATGATAAGGTTGATTGTAACAGTCAATTATTTCACTTCCTATGGCTTTGTCCCATCTTATATGCCTGAAGCCCTACTTTCTAGAAAGTCATTTTGAGATAATCTAAAATACATCCCAAGTTCCCAGAAAAATTTATTGACCAAAGGAATTAAGATGGATAAGTTTAAGTGACCATTCTTTACTGTCCAAAGACCTTTGACTAATTCCTCTTTCCAATTCATAATTTGCATGATGATGATCTATAAATTCTTGATGACCTGAACACAAAAATTGTATTAGATTTTAAGGCCTAAAAGCAATACTTCATAGTTCAATACTTCATACTCTGGGTCCACAGCAGCTCTTTTAATGTCTTCTGTTACAGCCTCTGGCAATGACTCAGTTTGTCGCTGGAACCAAGGTGACTGTTCAGTCAGCCTCTGTGTCTGCAGCTCTGTCCATGGAGTCTTCTTTTTCTTAAAGCTGCAAGTTCACGGCTGAGTTATCTCCACTGGCCTATTTGGTACTTTAGAGTAAGTAAGTAAGACTGGTGCTCTTCTCTGGTTTTGTCCTATTTTTGTTCCCTTTAGCCCAGGTTGGCAGTATCCCTGCTGATATAACATCCTCACAATACTTGCAGGTCTCCCGTGAGTGTCAAAGGGATCCATGTCACAGACAGAAGCGTTCTCGGGATCCTTCCTAGATAATCCTGTCTGTATTCCTGGTTTCTGCTGAGACTAGACCCATGATTCATATGCTAATCTTTCCAGCAGAAGATTGTCTAGCCATGCCCTTGGTGTTTTCTCTCAAATATACTTTTTTAAACACGAATTTCCTAATCATAGTATTCTTTACTATCTGAAAGGCTCAAAGCCTTTCAAATTGCCAATATATGGTTCCTTTTGCTTAAGTTCCTTCCTTCCTCATCATATTGCCTTCCTCATATTTTTCTTTAAGAGTCAAAAACAAAACAGGCCTAACCACCAGATAGTTGACTTCATGGCTTACAAACTCTTTTTTACACCCATCTTTAAAACACAACTCAGTTTAGTTTCTGCACTTTAAAACAAGAATTTCCTTTTCTCAAGTTTCTAATAGCATGTTACTCATTGTCCTCTGCGAATTTCCATTAACAATGCTTTCAAGGCAATCTAGGCTTCTTCTGTACTTCAAAATTTCTCAAATCTCTAACTATCACCCAATGTCAAAATAACTTCCACATGTTTAGGTATTTGTTACAGACATCTCTCTTTTGAGTACCAAAATATCTATTAGTTTGCTAGAGCTACAATAACTAATTACCACACACTTGGGGCCTAAAACAACAGAAATGTATTATTACAGCACAGGAGGTAAGTTGTCAGAATCAAGGTGACACAGGGTTGGTTGAGGAGGCACTGCAGGAGAATCTCTCCATGCCCCCCAAACGAAGAGGCACATAGAGGCTTGAATTACTGACACAGAATTTATTTCTCTTTTATGTAGCAATTCCACAGTGAGTGGGCTAGTCTGGTGGAGAAGTTTGCTATTTAGAATCAGTTAGGTACTCAGGTTCTTCCCATGGCAGTAAGCCACACTCTCGGGGTTCTTGGACTTATTCTAAGCAAAACTTTCCTCTGGAAACCTAATAAAGCCTACGGACTTAAAGAAATTGTTTTAGGGTGGGTCCCATAGCTTCGTAGTAAAGCTATGGTTAGAATCCAGTTCCAGCATCTTGAAGACCATGCCAAACATATGTACAAGCATGCCCAAAATTAGGCATGGATGAGAAATGGAAGAGAAGGAATTGCAGCATCACCAAACCCCATTAAGAATTGCTCTCTCTCTCACTGTCTCTGGTGAGTGCATACACTCCCTGGCAATTAAAAATAATTGTTTTAATGTAAAAACACATAATACAGAAAGCTACAAAGGTAATAATGTGACTATGATCATAGTTTTAAAATATAAAAGAAACATTTATAAATTGTGGTATAATAATAAATATTTCTTTACTAAGAAAATCTAAAGTGGGATCTAATGACCTCCATCATTTTCAAGTCACAATAAACATAAACAATATGCTCATTTTCAGGTATCTCTAGTTACTGCAATACGATGTAAAATTATCCAAAGTTTTCATTGGTAACAGGGTCAAGATGCATTTAATGCTATGGCACCCCCCCTCCCCCCACCAAATTATAGGTAAGGAAAATGACAAATGTTTTAGAAATTCGTAAGAATAAGTTATAGTCATTTTTCATTACTGGTTTGTGGAAACTTAGGCTATGAATCTTTGCAATGGAGACTTGTCCTACTTTATTGGCTAAAAGCCAGTTACCATCAGGTCCATATTCTACATCAAAAGGGAGAAGAAAGTCCGGAGCAGTGAGCTCTGTCAGTCAGATGCGTGTGCAAATGCACAATTCACTTCCACTGCATTCCACTGGCCTGCACTTTGTTACAAAGTTGGAAGGGCACAGAGGACAGTCTGGGTGTAAGAAGCCATGTCTCTTCTAAAACTTAGCAAGGAGATTTGGTTACTTTAAGAATGAGGGAAGAATGGACACTAGGTAGTCATTAGTTTCTAGAACAAAACTCACCTCAGAACCAGGTCTTGAGATCCTTGGATCATTGTCTACCAATGCACCTTAGTCAGAGTCTCACAGTCAACTACTTCAGATTCCTCTCCACTCATCTTAAAAGAATAGGAAAGAATTTCCCTGGCTTGCTATTCATTCTGCTCATGTTCTCCATGGACTACATTTCACAGGGAAATCCAGCCTCTTCTGAGATACACTTTCTCACCTATAACCAGAAGGTTATTTAATATTGCCTTTGCTCAAGACCTGGGTTTTGGCTAGTTTAATGTTTAAATAACAAAGAGAATTAGTTAAATGGCCTAGAGGGTCAAACATAGTTGTGCTCTAATGTAATCTCTATCTCTGCCTGCCAGGTAGGAGAGCTAGCAGATTCTTAGTTATAGGCATCTTATTCCTCTCACTATTCCACTAAGCAAGTTAGATTCCCTGGAGCTGGGGACTTACACTCTGCATGAAGGGATGTTAAGGTGGATTTTGTGGGTGTTGCATTGGAGTTTGCCATGAGACTGTTGAAGGGAGATTTTCAGCAAGCAACAGAACACACTCTGTCTCTTTGACCTAAGAGGCCTGGGTCAAAAATATAAATGCTAGAACTATCAGCTTCAAGCTAGTTATAGAAGGTTTGAAAGAGAAAAGGATGCTCCAAGGAGTATGTGTAATAAGAACGGAAGATTTTTTAGGACTGAGATCTAAAGAACAATAACACTATAGAGATGATATCAGAAGAGATGTCTCCACAGGACACTGGTTGGATATAGGCAAAGAAATAGAAAGGTCAAGTAAGAAGAGAGCTGAAGGTTGCCAACGTATTAAAGGATTACGTTGGCTGCTTTGAAGAGACAAATTTCAGTGGAAATAAGTTCAAAATTCTAGAACCAAAAGGCAGAGGAGAGATGAGATTTAATGCTTGTGAAGTACCCTGTCAAGAAATGCATTTCTGGGAACCAGCGGTTAGAGTAATGGCTATGTCGCTGGACTCCCACGTAGTCGACTGCGGTTTGAGTCCTGGACCCGGTGGCTTAAACTCACGCCGGGTGCGTGTGCATGCATGCCCAAGATCCCGAGAGGAGAATGGAGGAAAAGGGATTGCGGCATGGCCATCTCCCCTGGGGGTGATTTCTCGCTTTCTGTCTCTCTGTCTCTCTCTGTCTGGCGAGCGCACGCACCCTATAGCAAAA
>NW_006160115.1:610339-615516 GCF_000334495.1 Tupaia belangeri chinensis | reverse complement strand
GCCCCCGCCCCCAAAAAAAAAAAAAAAAAAAAAAAAAAAAAAAATCTCTCCAAAAAAAAAAGAAAAGAAATGCATTTCTGGGACCACAGATGGCATAATAGTTACATTCCTCGTTCCCATATGGCCAACCACAGTTCAAGTCCCGGAAACAGTGGCTTGAAACTCTCACTGGGTACATTTGTGTGCATGCCCAAAATCCTGAGAAGAGAATGGAGGAGAAAGAATTGCAGGATGGCCATCCATCACCGCCCCCCCGGGAGGATATAATTTCTCAATTTTTGTCTCTGTCTCTCTGGTTAGCACACATGCCCCACAGCAAAAATCTCTCTCAAAAAATAAATAAATGTATTTCTAAACACCATGGCCCTTCATGAGAGCTACAGTCTGGAATCTATGATGATATCTTGGATCGTTATGATGATTTCAGCTGTTACTGTCTTTTAATAAACCACATCAGAGATTCTGGTTGTGCTACTGTAGGTAGAACAGCATTGGACCCAGTAGGAAACCATCTGCATCCCACAGAGCCTTCCAGTGTCTGCTGGACACTCAATACTTGGATAAAAATCCATGTATCTGAGTCTGCTTATGTCTAAGTAAAACATACATGCATTTTGCATGGTTTTAATATGTACCAAGTTGTATAAAAAATTCAACTAATAATAAATTGAGAGAAGACGGTAGCTTGATTCACCAAGCTATCCAAAACTCTCCACATTTCAGAAAAATCATGTTGCAGAAAACTGGCTACTTATGGCATTTGAGGACTCATTGTAATTAGCCTGTATCGAATTGCTACATATTTGCATGTAATTGTCATCCTTCTCACAGTGATTTTACAAATAATATGTAAACATCTGGGTACATACTTTTGTCTTCTGTATAGCGGTGTCCAAGTCTTTAAATACTGAAGTCACATGATTTAACCTTATATTTCTCTTGTTTTCTTTTTATATTATAATTGTAAAAAGTATGTTGCCTTTCTTCTTTTTTTGGAGAGGTTTTTGCTATAGAGCGTGCACGCTCGCCAGACAGACAGAGAGAGACAGAGAGACAGAAAGCGAGAAATCACCCCCGAGTTGGGATGGCCATGCCGCAATCCCTTCTCCTCCATTCTCCCCTCGGGATCTTGGGCACACACGCACACGCGCCCAGCATGAGTTTAAGCCACCGGCTCTGGGACTCGAACCGCGGTCGACTACGTGGGAGTCCAGCGACATAGCCATTACGCTAACTGCTGGTCCCAAAAGTATGTTGCCTTTCAAACATCATTTGTGTAGTTTTATCTGTGGACTTTACATGAAGATAATAAGGAGGAAGTATTGTGTTTCATAACATTGAAATGATTTCTTAGCCCCTGGATTCCACTCCCTCCCTACACCCAGGCTCTTTCTTACTCATCTCTGGGCTAGATTCTGGAGCAGTTGTTGTAGGGCACGGCCTCATTCTTAAATATAATTGAGCAAGCTAGGGCCAACCAGGCACTTTGTTCATGAAGACTGGATTTGAATGTCAGACGCCTTTGCTGGTGCCCTGCAGACTTAGGCGCTGAGAACAGTTTAGGCAGTTTTGACTCCTGTGCACCAAAAACCAGAGCAAGTTTTTCTCTAAGGAGGCAAAGAACAAAGCGGAAAAGAGAGGCAGAGATGAGAGGTTGGGCACCACGAGTCAGGGTGAAGTCTGCAGGGTCCCCGGGAGAGCCAGCCACATCTCTGCCTCCCTTAGATGCCCCACATCTTTAAAGTAGCTCACAGTGCTATTTTCTGCCAGTTCTATGGGGCTTATTCATTGCAACCAGAGAGATTTGCCCAAGTATTTTAATTTTCACTTCCTAGTGGGTGTTAATTAATAGTTACTAAATGAATTCATTTAAGAACAAATGAATAAAGGAAGTCAATGACTTCAGATTAATTTCTAAAATTTCATTAACAACACAAGGAATTCTACTATGACTTCCTACTAATTATTTATATTTTCACTCTCAATTCCACCACCACCATCACCCTCCTGCCTCCAAAAAAAGAGGCAATTTGTCTTTCAGACACTATTATGGCTATCTAGCTCAAAATAGTTGTTCTAAAT
The DNA here is from genome assembly GCF_000334495.1 of Tupaia belangeri chinensis. NCBI lineage: Eukaryota > Metazoa > Chordata > Mammalia > Scandentia > Tupaiidae > Tupaia > Tupaia belangeri. Next base: position 613,434 of record NW_006160115.1, on the reverse strand, counting down.
ATAAAGAATAAATTTTGGTTGTAGGCAGTATGCATACACAATATACATGTACACACATGCATCTGAGAGAGAGAGAGAGAGGTAGGGGTCTTTTTCTATGTAACTCTCTGGGCAAGAAATACTTAATATGCTGTCCTTAATAAAACCTATTATTTTATGGCCTATCAATGACATGATTAAGGCAACTGGAGTTCACATGGCCAACCATATGGTTTAAGTCTCAGACCTGGTAGCTTGAAAAATATGCCTGGGGGGACCAGCAGTTAGCGTAATGGCTATGTCACTGGACTCCCAAGTAGTCGACAACGGTTCGAGTCCCGGACCCGGTGGCTTAAAACTCACGCCAGGCACGTGTGCGTGCATGCCCAAGATCCCGAGAGGAGAATGGAGGAGAAGGGATTGCGGCATGGCCATCCCCCCTGGGAGGTGATTTCTCATTTTCTGTCTCTCTGTCTCTCTCTCTGTCTGTCTGGAGAGCACACGCACCCTATGGCAAAAACTTCTCCAAAAAAAAGAGAAAAATATTCCTGGGCATGGTATTTCTCCTGGAAAAAGAAATGTATTGCACTGTAAAGTTATATGTGATTCAATGTAATATAAACAAGATTATATGCCAATAAATTTTAAAAAGAGAAAAAAAAGAAAAGAAAAGGAAAGAAAAGAAAAATATGCCTAGCACATGTGTGTGTGAGTGCCCCAAATCCCAAAAGGAGGGAGAAAAGGAAGAAAAGGGATTTCAGTTTGACCATTCACCATAGAGGGTTCCTTACATTCATAAGTTCATGTTTTAAATTGTACATCTACTTTCTATATGTTTCTTGATTTTTATTTATTTAAATACTACCCTTGCAGTAGAATTTGGTGGGGAAATCAGGTTGTTCATCTTTTATTTTTATTGAATTTTTCTTTCATAGTTAGATTTCTATACAAATTTCACTTTTGAAATTTGTTTTTAATCATCCATATGTCCAGTGCTAGAAAAGATCCAGAATTTTATTGTTTTCATTGCTGCACACAAGAAAAAGAAAAAAAGAAAGAAGAACAAAAACAAACAAACATATGCTCACTAATCATAGGTATGTTTTTCTTTCCAGTGTTCTGTATGGGATGAGAAAAAAATCAGATATTACCAGCCCATCAGGTGGAAAACTGAATAATGTCTATCATATAGTTCTGGCTAGGCCAGATAATGTCAAGTTATTTCTACTGAATTGCTGATTACTTGGGGATTTCTAGGGGGAAAGACCACACAGAGTTGGCCTATTCAATTCTGAAATATTTTTCTCCTGCTACAGGCACTCAGATACACACACACACACACACACACACACACACACGTGCATATAACTCATAGACATGGATTTTACCTTCTTCTTTCTTCTCTTTTCTTAGTCTCATGCGTAAATTCAGGGGCTCATCCCTCCGTGTTCAGAGCAGTCTGGGTCCTTTATATCTAATATTGCTCTCTCACGCCACTTTTAAAATAAAATCCTTACGACTAGCTCAGAAGAACAGATGATCTTCTGTTTTGTTCAGAATGACTTGAATTCAAAGCTATCTCCTACATAGCTGTAGCCCATGATTCTCTTTCTTATATTCCCCTTCTGCACTAAAGGAATATTGATTCGTTTTTATGGCACTGGGGCTCCATTTACCTGCTACATAAAGTCACTTTTTCTCATAAATTGTCAGCATAATGCTAGCTTCTTTGGCATCATCTCATCATATCACAGTTTGGTTTTAAAACAAATTTCAAATAAATTATGAAAGTTAAATATTGTCCATATATATGCCTACATAATAATAGATAAGTCACTCAAATATAGTCACACTATACTGTGTACTGAATATTTGTTCCAGCTATCTATCTAAAGTTCACTCAGTGTAAGAATCCTGTGTCACACTCCTCTGCAGTCCTAATAGCATCCAATACTACTTTTGCTGCTACATGACAATAAATGCAGCTTCCACTTGAGTCCTCATAGGTCAGTGTGATAAAATGGCAAAAGTGAGACACAGAGACATTAAATTCTGTAAGATTTCAGAAGATTTTATTTCTGATCAATGGAAGAATAAAAGAGAATCTAAGAAAGGAAATTTAGAGCTTTCATTAAGTTCTAAAGAACAGTAATAACATAATTAGGCCAAGAGAGAATAATCAAAGTGAAAGAATAACTTGACCCAAAGCTAGATTTTAAATTGTCCACACAAATGTTCATGAGATGATGTGAAAAACAGTGAGATGGGAATTGGACTTGGGTGGTTAGATTTTGGAGATGAACATGCTAAAATATAAGACTATGTTTTCTTTCCAGTAAGCAATGGGACACTGATGGAAGTTCTTACATTTCTCTGGGGAGAGTTAACAAGTGAAATAACATATTGAATCTATAAATGAAATGCTGCAGAAATATAGAACAGCACACCAATTCCAGAGCCAGATTGTCTGAGACTCGGTTCTATTTCCATTACCCACGGGCTGTGTAACCTTAGGTGATTAGCCTACCCTCTCTGTCCTAATTTTCTCAGTTCCGAAAAAGGAAGTTATGGCTGTATCTCAGGTTACAATTGTACTCAAATTCTGGATAAATGTGGGCATGTATTGGGTGGAGGAGGCCGAGGAGGACTATGTGGGTATTGGAGGAAGGCCACACGAAAGCAAGGACTGGAACATCAGTGGCGAGCTCATCACTACCTAATCCTGCAGGGGAGCAACCACAGCTCAGGACACCTCTCCTATGTTGGCCTAAAACTAGATAGAGTGAAATAGTGACTTTAATTACAGTGTAACTGACTTTTACCAAAAACAATAAAGCTAAACCTCTTAGGTAGGGTCATTACAACAAGGACATTGCCTTCTGAAGGCTCACTTCTAAGTAATATTTTCTTTCTTATTAGTATTATTCATTATTTTTACACTTTCATTGTACATCATTTAGTTTGTAAAGAGATTTTACCCAACATAATATATGCCACACAGCAGATTAGTTAATACTACTATACACATCATCACCAACAGGCAACAAACCATATCTGTGTAATACAAATGTCTTACTTCTCCATTTTTTCTGAAATTTCTCTTCCTGTACTCTTTC
>NW_006160115.1:603635-609810 GCF_000334495.1 Tupaia belangeri chinensis | reverse complement strand
TGGTGAGACCAATTTGCATTCCCATCACCAGTGTAAGAGAGGAATTCTTTTACCACATCCTCACCAGCACTTATTTTTTTTTTTTTTTTTAATCTTCACCATTCTCACTGGGATTAGGTGGTATCTCATTGTGGTTTTGATCTGCATCTCCCTTATGATGAGAGGCATTGATCACTTCTTCATATTCTTTTTGGCTGTCCATATGTCTTCCTTAGAGAGTTGTTTATTCAACTCATTTTTCCATCTTTTAATTGGGTTAATCTTTTTCTTGAGTTCCCTATGTATTCTGGTTATCAGTCCCTTAACTGAAGTATAGCTAACAAAAATTCTCTCCCATTCTGAGGATCATTGATTCACGCTAATTACTCTGTCCTTTGCTGTGCAGAAACTTCTTAGTCTGATGTAACCCCAACTGTCTATTTTGGGGATTATTGCCTGTGCTTTGGAGGACTTGCTTAAGAAGTCTTTGCCTACTGAAATGTCTTCCAGAGTTTCCCCATTGTTTTCTATCAGTAGTTTTACAGTTTGTGGTCTTAGGTTTAGATCTTTGATCCATTTTGAGTTGATTTTTCTTAATGGTGACAGATACGGGTTCAGATTCATCTTTTTTTTAATTTACATTTTTTAATACATTCAATCACATTATTTAGCTTACAAGGTGATCATCTCAATATGTGAACATTTCTCCCTGGTCCAGTTGATCAAAATATAACAATACTCCCTCCCTGCCTCTCTCTCTCTCTTTTTTATTTTTTATTTTATTTTATTTTATTTTTGCTATAGGGCACGTGTGCTCACCAGAAAGACGGAGAGAGACAGAGAGACAGAAAGCGAGAAATCCCCCCCCGGGGGGGATGGGCACGCTGCAATCCCTTCTCCTCCATTCTCCTCTTGGGATCTTGGGCACGCACATACACACGCCCAGGGTGAGTTTAAGCCACTGGGTCCGGGACTTGAACCGCAGTCGAATACATGGGAGTCTAGTGACATAGCCATTACACTAACTGCTGGTCCCACTACCTCCCTGTCTCAACAATGCTGTCTCCATATCCCTCCTCCAAATGTTTTTCCCCAGGCCCCACTCCTCCACACACACCACATCTGGCATTCACACCCATCTCTTGTGTTTGTACACCCTTTAGCCCATCAGTTTCAGTCATAGAGTGCAGACACTCGGTATATATTAAGTGTGAGAATCACAGGAGGAGTTTTGAAATAAAATTTATGAAGGAAAGTGTCCTTCTTTTTACAACCAGTACAGTAAGGGGCAAAGAATTCTCTAAAACAACACAATATTCAGATGTTTAGCTACTATGAACCTAGTCTTCTCTAGGTAGTGGGTAAAAGCTGAGTAATAAAATAGAAAAGTAAGGTAAAAGAAATAGAAAGTGGGAAACAGCAATAGGATAAAAAAGCAAAGAAATAAGAAAAAGAAGGAAAGGACTAGAACAGAAAGCAGAGAAAATAACATATCACAGAAAATAAAACTGGGTTAAAAAATGAAATTTGCGGGACCAGCAGTTAGTGTAATGGCTATGTCGCTGGACTCCCATGTAGTTGACCACGGTTTGAGTCCTGGACCTGGTGGCTTAAACTCATGCTGGGCATGTGTGCATGTGTGTTCAAGACCCTGAGAGGAGAATGGAGGAGAAGGGATTGTGGCGTGGCCATCCTCCCCTGGGGGTTGATTTCTCACTTTCTGTCTCTCTGTCTCTCTCTGTCTTTCCGGTGAGTGCACACACCCTATAGCAAAAACCGCTAAAAAAAAAAAAAAAAAGAATGAAATCTGCATGGTGTGCAAGTGCTCTGCACAAAGGCACAGGAAAGCGGAGGTGGAGGTGCCTGAATGGATTCTGTCCTGGGTAAGAGAAAAAGAGAGAAATTATCAAGATAAAGGCACAAGGAAGGGGACAGAAAATCTATTTTTTTAAAAGAGGGAAAACAAGGTTGGAAGGGACAGAAAAGAGCAAGAGGGAGACACAGACTTTGCCTATCTGGCTAGCACTGGGGTCTGGAGGTGGGGGGTCCCTAGCTGGGAGAGCTTCACAGCCATGAAGCTGGACCCAGAATGTATAGGAGAGCAGAGATGGAGGTGCCTGGACATATTCCATCCTGGGTGAGAGAAAAAGTAAATAATATTTTCTAACTAAAGTAGCTTGTCAAATGTCATCTGTCATAATTTGGGAATGTAACAATAAAAAGAAAACAGCACAACAAATAAACACAAGGAAAAATAAATCAAAGTACCCTTTGGTTTCAGAATCTACAAAGACTTTTGAGCCCAAACTAGCTTAAAAAAAAAATGCTTTTACGACAAGATTTTAGGGATCCAGATGTTGCTTTTTAATGGATATAGAGATTCATACAAACTTAAGAAAATCAATAAACATTTTACTTCAAAAGTATAAAGACACAGGACTGGTTGCAGCGGCACAGGTGATAGAAGACTGCTGTACAAACTGGAGCCATATGGGAAGATCCCAGGTTCCAATCCCTAGTTGACTTGAGCACACCAGGCACACCCACAGCTACACCCATGATTCTGGCTGGCTAGAAATGTGGAGGAAAGATCATGGGATGACAAAACCCAGTTAGAAATTTCTCTCTTTCTGTCTCTCTTTCTCTCTCTCTCTCCCTCTCATGAAAGAAACAAAGAGGAACCAGCAGATGGTATGGTGGTTACATCGCTGGACTCCCATGTGGTTGACTGTGGTTAGAGTTCTGGGCCCAGCAACTTGGGACTCACTTCAGGCATGTGTGCATACATGCCAAGGGTCTCAGAAGGAGAACGGAAGAGAGGGGATTGTAGCGTGGCCATCTCCCCAGGGTGTGACTTCTTGTTTCCTGTCTCTCAGATGAGTACACACACCCTATAGCAAGGGTCTCTCTAAAATGAAAGAAAAAGAAGAAAGAAGGAAAAGGAAAGAAAAGAAAAAGAAAAGAGAAAAGAAAAGAAAAGAAAAGAAAAGAAAAGAAAAGAAAAGAAAAGAAAAGAAAAGAAAAGAAAAGAAAAGAAGCAAACTAAGAAAAGGAAAGAACAAAAACATAATTACCGAAGGTCAGTGCATCTCTAAGGACTGACTGAAAGTGTTGTTCATCTCATACTTTTGAGAGACATAGTCATTATCAAGCCTAACCCTACACACTTCAAATGCAGCGCTTACTTAAAAAGTCACTATTTTTTTTCCAAGAAAACCCTTTAATATAGTATTTAACTTTCCTGGTTGTCGGCCTAAGCTTCCGACATGACTACAACTTGCTTGCTCACATTTCTAAACCATACTGACTCAAAAAATAAAATTCCTATGATAGAGATAACCCCAAATATGTGAGTGAAAATTTGATGACATTTTGCATAGTCAGAAAGACTTTTCCTGCTTAGAAAATATTTTCTCTGTAACACAGATGTGGTTTTCAATGCTTTGGAATTTCCTCTTTTGAAAATATGTTGAGTCAACTGAATTTTTAAAGAAAATTATATCCTGAATTTAGCTGTGCTGAAAGAGCATGCAAGAATTGCAATCATGTCCTTTGTGAATGTGTTTTAAAGTTTTCCTGGATTTTATCATATGGGAATGAAATGAAAGTTCCTTCCCAGGGTCAATGCAGACTTCGATTTGGAAAGAATGAGAAAGCACAAAGAGATATTTTAAAATGTGCCCACATGTGCATTATCACTAATCCTCAGAATTTGAAAACCTCATTATTTTTTATATTCAAAATTCTTACCGGCCACTATTTGTAGTGTTTCTTACTAAAAGATTCCTAGCCAAATAAAGATTGGGAGTCAGTAAAGATGTGACAATGGTAGGAATGTCTCTTTAAGTGTTTCCAGTTTGCAGGGGGAATTACAGAAGAAGTTGCTATACATATTATTTTTCTCCAAAACAGCTGCACCATGTCCATTTCCACCAGCAATAGATGAGAATTCTGTTTGCTCAACATTTCTGACTAATGTGGCAGGTTTTTTGTTGTTGTTGTTGTTTGGTTTTTTTGCCATACCAAAAGATACGTGGTAGCATCTCATTGAGGTTTAACTTGATTTTATCTAATAATTCAATATGTTGAACATCTCTTCATGTGCTTATTTGCTATTCATGCATATTTACTTGAAGGATCTGTTCAAATTTATTTGCCCGACTTATTTTTTTATCCATTATGGAATTTTGAAAATGTGTTATATATGCTGAATGATGATAATCTATTAAGTATGTTTTGCTAATGTTTCCTCTTGGTTTGTAGCTTGTCTTTTCATTTTCCTAACAGGGTTTTTCAAAATACATAAGTTCTCAACTTTAATTGATTAAATTGTATCTTTTTTTAAAGGATTAAAAACATAAAGCATTTAACATTATATTTCAGTTATCTTTGCTGAACATCTTGTCACAAAGTTTTTCCCCTATGTTTTCTCCTGGAAATGTTATGATTTAATATTTAGGTTTGTAATCCACCTTGAGTTACCTTTTGCATATATTGCAAGGTAGGGGCCTAAGTTCAATTTTTGGTATATAATTGTTGAAAGATTCATTCTTAAACTGAACTGCCTTCACAAAACATTGCAGAGAACCAATCGACAATATGTAGTGAGTCTGTTTCTAGACTCTCACTTTTTCGTGTGATGTGCCTGTCCTTTTGTTAATACCATGCTGTCCAGACTACTGTAGGGTTTTTTGTTTTGTTTTGTTTTTCCCTTTTCAATTTGTTCAAGAGCATGTGTTCATTATTGGGGAGCGAGACTGAGAGAGAAAGAGAGGGGAAGTGAGAAAGCACCCCCCATGAAGGATGTTCATACTGCAATCCCTTCTCCATTTCTCCTTTCAGGATTTTTGGGCACACATGCACATGCACCCAACATATTTTTCAATCTTCCGGGTCTAGGACACAAAGCAGACAGTCGGCCATATGGGATCTAGCCCCCTTCACCACCTTGTCACCTATAAAGATATACATGGTATCATCTTCCACATCCTGCCTTCTCTTTTTCCATTCATCCTTAAATATACTGCAATTTGCCATGTCGCATAGGAATAACGCATGTGACCATCCCCAGTGAACTTTCAGTTGACTTATTTTTTACCTTTTTAAACAATTGGTTAGTTGGGTGTCTTTGATGCCACGCTATATGAATTGGGGTATCTTTGACTTTAAGTTTCAGAAAACCCATATAAAAATGACATAATCTACAAGGACCTTTTATTATTTCATGTAAGTCACACCTCTTAACAAGAGATCCAATATCCAGAGTCTCCAAGGCTAGTTAATCAGCAGTGCATCCAACACCAAAGGTACTATTGCTTTTATTTTCAATTTCACCATATTCAGGCTTTCCCTATGTTGGGCTTGATCCATCTGAGCTTTTTTTTTTTTTTTTTCCTGTGCATGGGAGAGGGTGGGAGATGTGAGTGTGTGTGTATTTCAGAGAAGGGATAGGAGATTGGGAGGATGGAAAGGATAAAAAGGAGAGCAAGAGAGAAAGGAATAGAGAATGGTGTGTGGGTATTTGTTTGGCAAAAACAAAACTAGACCTGCCTATGTACTTCAGAAGTAAAGAGAGATTTTTTTTTTTCATGAATCTTTTTTCAAGGGCCTGAACCTTTTCTTTCCTGAAATCCTTTAGCAGTCTCTCCTCCCATAGGTCACACACCCACCCATCTATAGATGATTCAAAACCATGAGGTCAAATTCCTCCATTAGCTAAGGAGTTCCTAAATTTAGAAGACCTCGCTTTGGCTTGGGACTCACGCCCACCTGTAAATGATTCAATCTCACAGGTGAAAGGACCACCGTGATGGCCTACGCTAGTGAGAGTTTTCCTGATTCAGGTGGAGAGGGCGTATTCACATTTTTAAATATCATGGAGCCTGGTTTCTAAACTTTGTAGAAGAGCTTCCATCTCTGAGGATGACACATAGCACACCACCAACTTGTTCCAGTAAAATCATTAAAATCAATTCACAATTAATTAATGGCATGATATTTAAAGGAAGACTGAGGCATAAACTCAAGAGTCAGATTGCATTAAGGTCTGGGTCTGCCACTTAACTAAGTTTTACCTGCTTCCCTAAGTATCACTCGATTTCCTTTTGCAATCTGAATAGATTACACACCGTCACATAGCATATAGGGTGGCAACAAGGTATACAATTTAAGACTATTGGAAGGACTTTTCAGCAGG
>NW_006160115.1:563335-603604 GCF_000334495.1 Tupaia belangeri chinensis | reverse complement strand
ATTTAGAAGTGTTTTAGGCCAGCCTTGTAGCTTGCTGCTTAAGAGAGCTGGATCCTTTGGAGCCAATGGATGGTATGGTTACATTGTTGGTTTCCCACGTAGTGGACCACGGTTCAAATGCCGGACCTGGCAACTTAAAATTCACACAGGCGCATGTGCGTGTGTGCCCAAAATCCCAAGAGGAGAATGGAGGAGAAGGGATTGTGGTATGGCCATCCCCTCTGGGGGGTGACTTCTCACTTTCTGTCTGTCTCTCTCCATCTCTATGGTGAGCACATGCATCCTATAGCAAAAATTCCTCTAAAAAAAGAGAGAGAGAACTAGACCCCACATGGCTGACCATGGTTCAGTCTTGCCTCCAGTTGCTTGAAAAACGTGTCAACCTAAAATTGTGTGTGCAACCCAAAATTCTGGTGAGAAAGAGAAATGGAAAAGAGAGGATCAGGGCATGACCATGGGCCATGGAGGCTCACTTTCACACTCTCACTCATTCTCCTCTCTCTCCCTTACAGATCACACCATTTGGCCTTAGAAAAGAAAACCAACTCTGTGGCAGAGTGGTTAGGGCGGCTGGAACTCATATCTGACCATGCAGTACGAGTTGCAAACTCAGAAACCTGGAAAACACACTAGGTACGTGTTCATGCGTGTCTAAAATCCTCAAACAAGGCAGAGATCAAGGAGAAGAGATCATGGCATGACCATTTTCCATGGAAACATGCTTTCTCCTCTCCTTCTCTTTCTTGCCTCTAGTGAGCACAGGCACCCTCTGACAACAACGAAAAGAACAAACCATTAAAGTATTTCATTAACTTATTTATTTTTAAAGTACTCCTTTCTGACAGTTATAATTTCTAATATTGTATATTTGAAAGTTTTGCTGAAAATTATTGTAGCTTTGGATAATTTAATATCCAAGTCACATAGCTGAGAGCCTCATTTTTTATCAGTGATATCGGGTGAGACTGTAATAAAGATACCAAGATTGTGTTGTAAAATTAAAGTGAGGAAATGTAATAAGATGATTTCTGGGCTCCTCACATCTCAAAATTCAAAGTGTGATTCACCCACCAGGTTAACAGGTTCAGTGTTGGACTTTCACTCAGCTTTGGATGCATTTTCAGAAGTGGCCACAAGAGGGCAGGCAGAACCTACCTATGAATCTCCCAAGGCTTCCCCTTCCTTCCCCCCAAGATTGACGTCTGGTTACAAGCAATGTTCTCGGCTAATATTTTGATAACCATTTTTATCACACAATTATTTTTCCTCAATTTTATTTTCAAAATAAGTAAATTCATCTCTACAAAATCACATAGTATTTTCTTTTCTTTCTTTATTTGAAAAGGTTTTTGTGATAGGGCATGTGCACTTGCCAGAAAGACAGAGACAGAGAGATCGAAAACAAGAAATCACCCCCCAGGGAGAATGACCACGCTGCAGTCCCTTCTCCATTCTCCTTTCCAGATCTTGGGCACACACGCACACGCGCCTGGCGTGAGTCACCGGTTCTGAGACTGGAACTGCAGACTGCTACATGAGAGTCAAGCAACATAGCCATTATGCCAACTGCTGCTAGTATTTTCAAAGCCCAAGCAAAGCACATTCTAAATAGCAATCAACTTGATCCACCACTTGTACATTTTATCTGAATCTATTATAAAAATTGAACAATAAAATTATAAAATGAGACCTATAAAAAAATACACATTCACATCCATTCTGTCCAAGAGAATACGAAAATGTATTTTCTCTTACTGAATGGTGAGCCATTTGTGGCTATGAGTAATGCTGCAGAACGTTGCTCATAGCCTGCCCCACAGGCCTTGGATCTCAGAGGTGTGTTCATTGGGACTTGGAGAAGCCCATCTTTGCCCAGTCCCCATGCCAACGGGACATCCACCCCAGATGGCCTTACTACATGGTGAGCCATTTATGGTGGGTAGGGGTGCTGCAGAGAGACTGTGGCTCATCCCCTGCCACATGCCTCTGAATTCTCAGACTTCAGCATATTCTGAAGCAACCCCTTCTCTCTTCCTCCATTGAAGCTCAGTGGCTCAGCCCTAGGTTCACCTGTTTTCTAGAAACTGGGAGGACTTTGAATTATCTACATCCAGAGACAACAGTGCAGGTTGTTGGGTGAATATTAGGGAGCTAGAGCAGCAGAGAGATCACCAATCACCTCCTCCTGCTCGACTTTGAACACTCAAAATTAACTTGAAGAATATACAAAGAGACGTATAATTCACCTGATGACTAGAAACCATCGCAGAGGCATTAAAAAAATATATGAGAAACCAAGAAAATCTCTCTCCCCCAAGGGAAAACACCAATTCCTCATCATCTACAGACAACACCGTGGAACTCGTGGAAATGTCAGATAAACAATTCCGAAAACTAAATGGCAAAACTAAATGAGATGCAAGAGAAAGGAGACAATGAACTCTAGAAGATGTAAGAGAAAAGAAAAAATAAGCTCCAGGAGACAAGGAAGTACTTTCATGATTTGAAGGAATAGACACAATAAAAAAGAACTAAATGGACTTGTTAGAGATGAAGACTCTAAAACTCTCAAAACCTCCCTCAAAAGTATTAAAAGCAGGTTAGATCATGCAGAATATTGAATCTTGAATGTAAAAAACAAAATCTCCAACCTAGAAAAAAGTTATCAAAAAGACTGAAAAAAAATAACCAAGAAGAATAAGGACAATATACAAGAAATACCAGATTCCATTAAGCACCCAAACATCTGGATAATCGGTATCCCAGAAGGTGAAGGAAACAATAAGGGCATTGCTAACTTATTCCATGAAATCCTGGAAGAAAGCTCTCCAAATCTTGAGAGGCATTTAAAAATCTAGACCTAAGAATTACAAAGGACCCCAAATAGAATCAAACCCAGAAGATCTTCTCCAAGGCACGTCATAGCCAGATTGGCCAAAACCACAGATAAAGATAAGATACTACAATTGGCAAGAGAGAAATGTCAAGTTACTTACAAAGGTTATCCCATCGGGTTAACATCAGATCTCTCATCAGAAACACTGCAGGCAAGGAAAGAATGAGAAACTATATTCAAAGTGTTAAATGAAAAACAATTTCAACCAACATTACTATACCCAGGAAGATTATCCTTGACATAGGAAGAAAAGATAAAAAACATTCTCAGATAAACAAAATCTGAAAAAACTTACCAACTCCAGAACAGCTCTTCAAGAAGTTCTGAAGGGAGTGATAACCAAGAAAACTAAAGTCAGACAGACAGAAATAAGAGAACAAAAAACGACCAAGAAGCAAACTCAATGATAGGAACAAGTCTAGAAATATCGATAATAACATTGAATGTTAATGGATTAAATTCTCTGATCAACAGACACAGACAGAGGTTGGCAGGTGGTGTGGTGGTTAAGGTGCTGGACTCCCACATGGCCAACTACGGTTCAGGTCTCAGACCTAGCAGCTAGCTTGCCACCTATTCTTTCTCTCTCTCTCTCTCTCTCTCTCCTCTCTCCTCTCTCCTCTCTCCTCTCTCCCTCTTTCTCTCATCATCAAAACAAATTATAATAATAATGAGTAAAATTAAATCAATACATAAATATTTAAAAGAGACAGACAGACAGACAGACAGACTGGCTGATGGATTAAAAATAAAAAAAAAACAGAAACCCTCTATCTGTTGCCTACAAGAAATGATCCTCATAGATAAGACATATATAGACTAAAAGTGAAGGGCTGAAAAAAAGAAACATGCAAACAGAAATCAAAAAAGTGCTGAAGTCGTGATACTGATTTCAAACAACATAGGCTTTAAAACAAAAATTGTCAGAAGAGACAAAGACGGGCATTATATAGTAATGAAACAGTTAAATCACCAAGAAGATATAATATTTATAAATATCTATGCACCCAACTCAGGAGCACCCAAACATGTGAAGGAAAGACTGTGCTATTTCCAGAAGGAGAGACAGGTTGCACACTATAATCTTTGGAAACCCAACACCCCATTATCTCCTTTAGCCAGATCTCCTAGATAAAGAATAAGCAGAGATACAGAATCTAAATGACACCATAAATCAAATGGACTTGACAGACATCTACAGAACTTTCCACCCTAAAATTTAAAATTCACATTTTTCTCACCCTTGCATGGAACCTTTTTAAACACTGACCACATGATAAGGCACAAATCAAGTCTTTACAGATTCAAAGGCATGAAAACTATATCCAGCATCTTCTCGGACTACAATGGAATTAAACTTGACATTAATTTCAGGAAAACTTCTCAAAAATACACAAATACCTGGAAATGTAACAACCTACTTCTGAATGACTTCCCAACCACCAAAAAAATTAAGACTGAAATCAAAAGATTTATAGAAACAGATGATAACGAGTACAGAAGTTTTCCATAATCTATGGAATACCACAAAAACAGTCGTAAGGGAACCAGCAGTTAGCGTAATGGCTATGTCGCTGGACTCCCACGTGGTCGACCGCGGTTCGTGTCCCGGACCCGGTGGCTTAAAACTCATGCCGGGCGCGTGTGCGTGTGTGCCCAAGATCCCGAGAGGAGAATGGAGGAGAAGGGATTGTGGCATGACCATCCCCCCTGGGGGGTGATTTCTCGCTTTCTGTCTCTATGTCTCTCTCTGTCTGTCTGGCGAGCGCACGCGCCCTACAGTGAAAATCTCTCAAAAAAAAAATAAAATAAAAAAATAAAAACAGTCGTAAGAGGGAAATTCATAGCAATTAGTGTGCACAAGAAAAAGATGAAAAAGTAGCAAATAGACAACTTAACATCAGACCTCAGGGTACTGAGAAAGCAACAATAAAAATGCCAGGACAAAAGAAATAATAAAGATTAGAGCAAAAATAAATGAAATAGTAAATAAGCTATACAGAAAATAAAGCACAACCTGGTTCTTTGAAAAGAGAAACAAGGCTGACACGCCATTAGCAAGACTGATTAAGAAGATGAGAGAAAGAAACAAGACCAATCAAATTCACCATGAAACAGACGATATTTCAACAGACACAATAAAAATACAAAATATCGCTAGAGGATACTATGAGCAACTAACTGGATGAGATGAACAAATTCCTGGACATAATTTATCAAGATTGAACCAGGAGGACATAGAAAGCCTGAATACACCCATAACAAGCCATGATATTGAATCAGTAATAAATAGCCTCCCAACAAGCAGCTTACAAAAAAAAAAAAAAAAAAAAAAAAATAACCCCCCAATTAAAAGGTGAGAAAATGAACTGAATAGAAAACTATTAAGGAATACATATAAACAGCCAAAAAGCATATGAAAAAGTGCTCAACATGTCTCATAAAGGAGCTGCGGATCAAAACCACGATGAGATATCACCTAGCCCCAGTCGGAATGGCAAAGATTAAAAATACAAGAAAATTATAAGTGCTGACGGTATTGGCAGTATTGTTTGGAAGGGGAACTCTCTGATGCTGCTGGTGGGAATGTAAATCAGCCAAGTCACTGTGGAAAACAGTAGGGAGGTTCCTCAAAGACCTACAAATAGAACTACCATATGATCCAGCAATTCTACTCCTGGGTATCTATCCAAAAACAAGACCCTGGCATTGGATAAAAAGTGGATGAATATGAGAGATTTATTGCTGAGTGAAGCAAATCAGGCTATGAAAGAGAGACATGGTATGTCTCCACTTAACATATACCAACTGTCTACACTCTGTGGTACAGACGGAAAGATTGGAGGGCATTGAAAATAGTTATGGACACTGGAGACAGTGTGGAAGGAGGGTGGGAGAGGGGAAGAGTGCAGGGAAGGGAAATGGGGGGAATAGAGAAGTAAGATATTTGTGGAACAGAGAAATGTTTTATCACCTTTTGATGATAATATGTACAGTATTCTCAACTGGACTGGTCTGAGGTATATTTCATGTTGAGTAAATTCTCTTTACAAGCTGAATGATGTATAGTGATTGTATAAAACATTAATAATAAGAAGAATCTTTTTTAAACTTTTAGCAATGCTTTTTCTCACGTTGTATCCATTTATAAACTATTTTGTGAAATAACAAAATTAAGATCTACATTGTAAAAACAACATTTGGGCATCCAAAATATTTATTTATTTATTTATTCATTCATTCATTCATTTATTTATTTTAAAACATTCATTCATTTATTTACTTATTTGTTGTGATTTTCAAGCTACCAGGTCCAGGACTCAAACTACAGTCAGCTTTGTGAGAATGTAGCACTGCAATCACCATGCCACCAGCTGGCCCTTATTTTTTTATTTTAAAACTTTTTTTAAGTGTGCTTATTTTTTTCATGAGGAAGAGACACTAAGAGAGAGAGACAGGCAGAGGGAAACAGGCACCCCCAACAAAGCCTTCCTGCTGCCATACACCCTAGTCAGTCAGCCTGGACAGCGATATACTCATGCACACCCAGTGTGCTCAGGGAGGGCCAGAGATGCAAACCCAGAACCTTTTCCAGGTGAGTGCAGTTGCATTGCTGCTGCACCATCACAGGGTCTTCCCAAATTTTGAATTGCTTTATGCCTCTCTATCCCATTCCATGTGTGATCTCTGTTAAGTTTCTGGTATATTCTGAAACTTTCTGTGCATATCCAGCACATAGATGGACAAATACATGCATGTGTATCTGTATCTGTGCATATTACTCACATGTATGTATGTGGATAAATGTGTGTTTCTCTATATGTATGTGCATATATGTATTTGTGTATACGTATGTATATGTGTGTATGCATGTGCCTGTGTGTGTGTGTGCAGGTGTGTGTGATATGCATGTGAGTGTGTGCATGTATTTATAGGTTAACGTGTGTGTATATGTTGGTGTACATGTGTGCATATGTGGGTGTGAACGTGTGCATATGAATGTGTATATGTGTATGCTTGTGCATACGTGTGTGCTATTCACCAAATCTCTTGCCTTGGTTTTTCACCAAGCATGAGACACTGGACACTTTCCCTGTCCATGTGTATACTAAGTGCACTGCATGGATTTCAGAAATGGCAGAATATTCCCATCAATAGATCCTATAATTCATCCAATTAGTTTCTGTTTCTCCAATTTATGGCAAAATGGATTCAAGTATAGAAATGCAAATCCATTCATACATTATTATTCCCTTCAAATGGACTTAATTCCAATCAGGCTAAAGAAGAAGCCAGTCTGATTCCTGGTCACTATGAAAGTGAACTGTCTCTTTCTCATCTCCTCAGTTACCAAATTTCCTCTGCTTCTATGCCAGAAGGACAGAATGTCTGCATGGAAGCTGTGAATCCTCCTTCTAGAGTTCCCACACATCAGGGGACAAAATATCACCCACCCAGTCTTGGGAATCTTGGGTACAGATGGAGAGGTGCTAGAGGGCTCTCTTCCACCCTTACCCAGCTCAGAAACCTCCTATCCAAATGTCCCTCTCTTTACCCTCTGTATCCAGGACATGCAACTCGAAGAACGTTTGTCTTCTGGAGGTTTCTCCCAGCTTTCATCCCTGCCCAGATGACTCATATAAGGAATTGCAAAAACTAACTCCAGCAAGAAATAAAGGGAGAGAGAATAAAGGAAAGTAGAAAAAGAGCTACATAAATATTCACTGAAGCAGTCTTGCCACAAACACTTAGCTGATTTCTATTTTGTTCTGTCTCACATAGAGCTCCAATGAAAGCTCTTACCGTTTCGAAATTGTCAAGTTGCTGTTCCCCACTGACAGTGTACAAGGTCCTTCCCTTCCACATTCTCGTGTACATAGTCCACTCACTCGGGCTGTGAAACTGGAACAGGAGCTGGTACCTCAGCTAATGGAACTGGCTCTAATCTGGGACTGATTCCATTTCTGGCACTGATGCTAGAACTGGGTGGAAACTGGTGACAGAGATGGCTTTAGGTGTGGAGCTGGATCCAGGGCTTAAACTCTGGAGCTCCTGCAAGTGCTTGAGCCAGATGTGGCCCTAATTCTGTACCTGACCTGAGTTCTCGCTCTGTAGCTGGTTTTAGAACCAGATGTAGTGCCATAGCTGGTGCAAGAGCCAGTGCCAGGGCTAGCTGTAGCCATGCGGGCTGGTGCAGAAGCTGGCTCCAGCTCTAGAATTGCTAGTTGTACTGGTCCTACAATTGACTCTAGCTCTGGAGGTGCCATTGCAGCTGGCACTGTGACTATGCTCTCACTCTGGAGCTGGTTTTAGTTCTGTCACTGCTGCTTGCTTCTGCAACTGATCTAGTTCTTGAGGTTGTACAGGACCTGGTGCTGAAACTAACTCTAGGCCTCCAGTTGGTGCTGGAGCTGCAAAAAAGGAAATATCACCCACATGACTGTCTTTCTGTGTGCCTTTCCAGAGTAAAAGAAAATATACTTTGCAGAGAAGTCCCAGCTCCTGAACCCAACACAAGAACTCTCCCCAGATTGCAGCTCACCAGCGTCTGCATGAACAGTTTGAGGATCCTCTTTGCTCCTGGCTCAGCACCAGCCTCTGGAGGCTCCTCACATGTTCACATGCACCCACCTCTGTCCTCCTCACCCTTAGGGTATGCCTCATCTGTCCTCAGTACTTCCGCTGGGCATGCCAAACAGCACGTAAACCATCAGTTGTTTCAGGCTAGTAAAGTCCAGGAATTAACAGAAATCTTCTGGATTCTGGTCCAGCCAGGTGTCAGGGAGGAGTAGATGGTGCCAGGGGCAGACAGGCGGGCAGCAGAGTCAGAAGCCTGGTCTCTTTCCCAGTGGCCCTCCTTCAGCACCCTCTTAGGGGGCTAGGCTTCTGTACTGACTCCTGAGCATCCAGAGGCCAATTGACCCTTTTGGCTGTTTGAGTAGTAGCAGGCCAGGTAAACAAGCAGGGGCTGCAAACAATATCCATCGAAAGGAGCCTTCAATCAATAATGTGACCCCCCTCTCCCTGCCTCAGAGACCCTAATGCTCTCCTCTGCCTCCCAGACCCCTCCCACAAGAATGCTAACTCCTCAAAACCAGAGAGGGGCTGTGCCAGCTCTGTCCAGTGCACTTGCTGGCATACAGTTGGTACTCCATAAATCTCTGAGGGTGCAGGGAACCAGCAGAGTCTGTCACAGGGCCTTAGTGACACCTGCTCTTATAGCCATGCACCAGACATTCTCTACAAGTCCTTTCATCTCATCTTCCCAGTGATACTATTCTAGCCAATGGCAACTGCAGACAGCCCCAGTCACACATTGCAGCTGGGCACAAAGACTGAGGGAAAAGGCCAATGTGAACAAGTTGCTCACCACACCTCCTGTCTAGACCCCTGTATGGGGTGAGGGAAGCAGGGCAGTAATACAACTATGGTGAGGAAGGATTCTCACAGAGGCCAGCTCTGAGCCCCCTAGCCTCCCCTTGCTCCTCAAGGGACCTGTGACCCCACCCACACATCTGACTTTCTTCTGCAGGGAAGGCCCTAGACCTCTAGCAGGAACCACAAGGTGTGTGGGGACCTAGGGTTCTCCCCACCCCTCTCCAACCACAGCCCCTCAAATATCCCCCACTGTACAGACTCCAGCCCTTCTTTTTGACTCAAAGCCCTGGTTGGTTGGTCCCGGGATCCTCCTCTTTGCAATCAGGATGGATGAATAGCCTAGCCCATTTCCTGTGTCCTTTATGCCCCCAGGCTGCTTTCTGCTCAGAGAGACCTCCAGGGAGGAGAAAGCATCTTCCAAAGAGTCAGAGCACAGTGATGAAGTTGTTCTGAGCCTGTGGAACTCCGCAGTTGGAGAGGAGGAGACTAAGACCACCTCTCCTGTATCTTATCACCACCTTCACACTGGGGTGGGGGCGAACTAAAGTGCTTCCTCTTGTGCCAGGTGCCCAGGGGATGGAGGCAAGACCGCAGATGCTGACCTCTAGAGGTTGCCCTAGGGATCAACACACACGCGCAGGCGTGCGCGTGCGCGCGCGCGAACACACACACATACACACACACACACACACACACGCACACGCACACAGGCTCTTGATTCCTTGGGAACCCCCTGTCCATCAGCCTGACTTCCCCCACCCCCTGCCCTCGCACAATGTAGACCAGCCAGAATGGACGTCCCTGGCTGGTACCCGCTGTGCCCCCTGGTATCTAGAGTTTACAGAAATGTGTGCCGGCTACCGTCACCCGGAGAACCCGCCCCCAAGTCAATTGGAGCTGTCTGCAGCCGGGCACCTCCAGCCAATCGTGGGGCCCGCTGACAGTACCAGCAGCCAATCGGGACAGTGCAGCAGCACAGTGGCTCCTGGCGTCCCTACAGAGATGTTAGGCTGCAGCTCCGAGGAAGCCTTGAGAAAGATCCCTGTTTTGGGCCTGGGCACGTGGAAGGTGAAACGGCGGGGAAGGGGGGGGCTTTTTTGACTTAAAGGGGGCGGTAGGGACTTCAGGGACGGGCGGATGGTTGGTCCAGCGTGGTCTGAGTTCAGGCGATCTGGAGGAGTCCAGCAGTGCCGAGTGCCCCCCGCTGGGTGTGCTGCCCTTGGCGTGGGGAGGAAGGACGGCCTTCTCCTACCTGGCTGTCAGCCTGGCCCTGCAGAAACCACGTCTGTAAGGACCTAAATGTCTGCCGCTGCTGACTCAGCCGGCTAAACCTTTTGTAAAACAGGGTAGTCATTCGCATGATGCAACATTACCCTCTGAACAGTGAAACTTGTAGACAGCGGATTTGCTGAAAACGGGGATTGTGGCAACGGCATTCTGTAGTGGAGCTTGATATTGAGGCCGTGTCATCTTAATCAATCAGAAATAAAGTTTGGGGAAACCGAGAGGAATCACTTTGTTGTGATGCTTGGAGAGGGGCAAAGGTTGACAGGCACGAGGTCAGCAGCAAACTAGCAGCCCGGGGAGCAATGATCTCTATGAAAGAGATAATTGGAATTGCCAACCTGGCTTTATAGAGAAACTTGGAACTTAGTTTTCCCTATCTAGAAACAGCCTGATAAAGCCATAATTTAATTTTACAAATGGTGTTCCTTAAGTTGATGATAGTAGAAGTAACTTTGGACCTTTCTTTACTTTGAACTTTCACATTCCTGTCAGTGATTTGACATACACCTCTAACTTAAAAACTTTTCAAATTTGCTCTTTAAAAATAAGTGAATAAATTAAGTCTTTTAATTTCAAAAAAAAATCTTTATATAAGAAATCACACAGAAAGTTATTGAATGAATCAGAATTAGAATGTTCAGCCATGGCACCTCAAAATATTATGTAATTTGTTACTCCTACCTGCTTACCAGCCCTTAGAGGTAAAGAACTCACTTTTGTTCTTACTGGTTCTCAGCATCTAGCTAAGGACCTGCGTTTGACAGCTGTTCAATAAGCACTGGGTGTATTAACCATAGAGTCTCTTGCCTCCCTTTAATTCTGATGCAGGGTTGTAGACTTTCTTGTGCACAGGATAAGGAAAAACTGTGTAAACTGTACTTAAGAAACCAAAATGTCCCCCTTTTTTCTTGTTGGACTACAAGTGTATAGTAGATTATTCATAATCATTCGTTGTACTCCATGCAAAGGCTCATCTTATATTTGGTCTGGTTTTTTTTTTTTTTGCTTTTATTTTTTAAAAAATTATTTATTTTATTTATTTTCTTTCTTTTTTTATTTCATTTTCTTTTATACATTCAATCACATTATTTAGCTTACAAAGTGAAGGGGTGTGAATACCAGAGAGTGTGTGTGGAAGAGTAGGGCCTGAGTAAGGACATTTAGAAGAAAAATATGGAGGCAAAGCATTAATGGGATAAAGAAATATGGTATTATCTATTGAAGCTATATTACAGATCAATCAACTGGACTAGGGAGAGATGTTGCCATGTTGAAATATTTGGCTATTTTTAATAGTGAATGAACATCCCAAACCTACCATCAGTTAGCTATTGCTCCAATATACTGCACATCAACAACTGACCACAAGACTTTGGGGCATACAACAGAAAATGGTATAGTACTCCTGTATGGAGGGATGGTCAATGGAGCGGCTCTGCCTGGGCTCTGCTGGGATGGTTGGGACTACTCCACTTGGCTCCATACAGCTTTCCTTCTCATGTAGTCGGTTTGGGAGTATTGTCATGCTAACAGCTGAAGCACAAGAGAGCAAGGGGAACCATGCAAGGTGTCTTGAGGTCTCAGCAGGGCTTTGCTTTTGTTACAGCAGTCAGTTTTTCCATGCCTCTTTGTGATTACCATCTTCATAGTAAGTTACGGCTCCTTGCCCTTGAAAGTGTTGTGACTGTTTTATGATTATGCTTATTTCTCTTGCAACTTTATTGAAGTATAATTGTACTATAAACTACACATTTTTACAATGTGCAATTTTATGAGTTTGACCAAATATGTCATGTCCTGGCTTTTTCTTTTTACCCCCTTACTCTATACTGTAAACTTTAAAATTAGCTTATAAAAATTTGTATTGGTATTTTGATGGGAATTACATTAGACCTATCAATCAATTTGGAGAAAATTGACATCTTTATGATATTAATTCTACCGTTCCAAAGCATGATATGCTTTCTTTTAATAATCTTAAGTATAATTCATCTCTAATAGCTCTTCATGTGGTTATAAAGCTCTTGGTGTAAAAAGAGCATAAACTTCTTTTGTTGGAGTTATTCCTGGGTAGTTGATAGTCTAAGAGGTTACTAGAAATGATATTTCTCTGAAATTATGTCTTCTACTTATTTGCTATTACTAGATTTTTTTAAAAGTCTCCTTTGGTAAATTTTATCATATTTCAAACCACTTTGCTAGACTGCGCTATTATTTATCTTAATATACCTATAAATTATTTTGGGTTATCTATATAAATGATCATATAATATGCAAATAATGACTTTCATTTCCTTTTTTCCAACCCTTAAGTCTCAAATTGCTTTTTCTCACCTGCTTGCACTGAGTGGGACCTCCAAATAGTGTCCATTCTTGTTTTGTCCCTGATTTTAAAGGGAACGTTCTGACATTTCCACATTTAGGATGATGTTTGCCTTAGTTTGTTTATTTTTGGAGGTAGGGAGGTTAAAGTGGATAATCCTTATCAGATTGAAGAATTCTCCTTTTTCCCTAATTTAATGAGCGTTTGAGTCATGAGTGCGTGTTGAGCTTTATTTAAAGTTAATTGAGATGATTTTTAATTTTTTCCCTTTTAGTCTGTTAATGTGTGGAAATATTGTGGACTTTATACTCTCAAGCCATCTTTGGATATCTGAGATACTCAAAATGGGTGTGGTATATGATCTTGTCATGTGTATATTGCATGCAATTTGCTATTATTTTAAGATTTTTATAACTGTATTCAGAAATAAGATGAATGTATGACTTCCCATTTAATATTCTTGTCTGTTTTTAGTTCAGACTTATGATGCTTTTGTAGAATGAGTTGGCAGTATTCCCTTTTTTTTCTATTGTCCAAAAGATTTTGTTAAATTATAATGTTTTTTTTATTCAAATTGTGTAGACTCTGTTGCTTTCCTAATTGTTTAAATTATTTAATAATTATGGAACTATTCAGACTTTATTTATTTTTCCTGGTTAATTTTTTCTAATATTTTTTCTATTTCATCTCATTTTTTCAAATTATTGGCACATACTTATTGGAAATACATTCTTTTAATTTTATCTGCATGTCTTACTCTTTATTCATTTTTTTAGAGAATTATTTTATATTTAACTTTATTTATTATTTTTTCCAGTTCTATCATAGAGAAACAGAGAGAGAGAGAGAGGAACAGACAGGGAATGTAAGAAAGCAAGTCACCAGGTCCGGGACCCGAACAACAGTCGGCCATGTGGAAGTCCAGTAGCTTTAACCACCACACCACCTGCTAGCCCCTGTGATTTTTTTTTAATTGCTTTTCTCTAGTTACTCTTGCCAGAAGTTTGTCTATTTACTAAGGTTTTCCTTTTTCATTTTTTAAAGTTTCATTAGAAGGTACATGCATGTCCCCCTGGAAAGAGAAAGAAAATAAGAAGGAAAGTGAGAAAACATCCCTCCTATGGGAAATGGTAACACCACAGTTCCTCTCCTTCATTTCCTCTTCCCTTCTGGATTTTGGACACACACACACATATGCCCCATGTGTTTCTCAAATTGCCAGGTCCTGGACTCACACTTTACTGTCAGCCATATGAGAACTACCTTTACCACCACACCACAACCGGGCCTAATTCACTAAGGTTTTTCTAAAATCTATCTTCTGGTTTTGTTGATATCTATTATATATTTGTTTCCCTTTTATTGATTCCATCTTCATTTTTTTTTGAAAGGTTTTTGCTATAGGGCGCATGCGCTCGCCAGAAAGACAGAGAGAGACAGAAAGGGAGAGATCATCCCCCAGGGGGGATGGCCATGCCACAGTCTCTTCTCCTCCATTCTCCTCTCTGGATCTTGGGCACGCACACACATGCGCCCGGCGTGAGTTTAAGCCACCGGATCCGGGACTCAAACCATGGTCGACTACATGGGAACCCAGCAACATAGCCATTATGCCAACTGCTGGTCCCCATACCATCTTCATTTTTATTTTCTCCTTCCTTTTAAGTTCTCGGGCTGTTCTGACTGATGGTGGATACTTGGTTCATGTCCTTTCAGCCACTCTGAGTCGCTTGTTGAGATGCAGAGAATTATACCAATATAGTTCATACGATTACTACAAAGTTCAAGTGAGGGAGTACTTTGTGAACGATAAAGACTCTTATGAATCTTCATTTTAATATGATAGCGAACCTACTCCCATAGTCTTCCCTAATCCTAGCGTCTTCTTTTGCTGGAGCCCAGGTTATAGAGTCTGCTTTTAAAGCTCAGTATAGTTTATAGCATCCATACCATTTATTCATTTAGACTTGGGGATATACTCCTTTGTGTATGATGGATTATATTCATGAGAGTGTACACCTGTTTACAGTTGAACTATGTGGTCTCTGAGGGCACAGAATGGATTTTTATACCTCTTTGTGTCTCAGTTATTATTCATTTGACATTTATTTATTTACTTATTTATTCTTTTATCATTCCAGAAGCATCTATTTCAGTTCTCTACAGGCACTAAAAGTACCTACAATTTTTCCCAAATAATGAGTCATAACTGTAATCTACCTATAAATTCTGTTGTGACTCAGATATTCCCATATTTTAGAGCTGTTTGATATTACTATAGCACCAATTGAATGACTTAGTTTTTTACATATTTTCTTCTTTTATTTTCTCAGGTGAAAAGGGAGAAATGGGCTGGGTTCCTGTAGCAGTAAGAGAATTACTTCTGTCTTGGTTTTCCAGGCCTCTCCAGGAGAAGTGACCAAGGCAGTGAAGGTGGCCATCGATGCAGGTTATCGGCACTTCGACTGCGCTTATTTATACCACAATGAGAGTGAGGTTGGAGCAGGGATCCACTCCAAGATCAAGGAGGGCGTCGTGAGACGGGAGGATCTCTTCGTTGTCAGTAAGGTGGGGCTCCTGAGCTGTGAGAAGAGCAGGATCTCAACCACACACAGAGTGGATCTTGAGAAGACATGGCATGGAGGAGTTCCCAGTTTCACTGTTTTGTACTTGATCCCAAACTAGCAAGAACTTTCACAGCTGTGTGCACCTGCCAAGTTATACTGTGTGGGGGTTTATTCACTTCATATTACTTACATGGCCATTCTGTTGGAAGTGCACAGAGATCCCCCCAATTAACAACACATTCTTTTTTTTTTTTCTTTTTTTGGAGAGGTTTCAGCAGTTAGCTTGCCAGACAGACAGAAAGAGACAGAGAGACAGAAAGCAAGAGATCACCCCCCAGGGAGGATGGCCATGCTGCAATTCCTTCTCCTCCATTCTCCTCTTGGGCTCTTGGACACGCACGCACACGTGCCCGGCGTGAGTTTAAGCCACCGGGTCCGGGATGGGAACTGCAGTCGACTATGTGGGAGTCCAGCAACATAGCCATTACGCTAACTGCTGGTCCCAACAACACATTCTTACTGGGTTGTCAGAAAAGTCATGACATGTTTCTCTATGCAAAAATGCATCATGACTTTGCCAATCCAATAAAACAAAAACTGAGTGATGGGTGTTTTGGCTTGTCGCGGTCCTTAGAAAGTCTGTCTAAATAGAGATTCCCAAACTCAGATCACCTCTGATGATTGCCAAAATTTGGCAGATTCCAAATAGTACCCAAGATCTAATGAATAAGAAGCTTTAGGAGTGGTGCAGGGGAAGGTGTCAGATACAGCTTTAGAAGCGGGCAATACCTTGAGCGTAGGTGGAAAGCAGGAACCAAATGACTGCTGCAGAGATCTATAAGCAGCTTAGTGGTCCCAGATCACAGAGTGTATGGCCACAGAGAGTAAAGGAAGTGAGACTACAGAGGTAGCAGCCAGGCCATGAGAGTCTGGCTGGGACATTTAGGAGCTTGGTCTTTTTCCTAGAAACAACAGAGAACCTAATGGTAAAGAGGTTCTCCCTTTAAAGTAGGGAAGCATATCTTAAATGTGAGACTCGTGCTGTGTATGGGACATTGTAACAGCTGAAAGGAGCATGCATTTAGGACATAAGCAGGAGACCAGTTAGGAGACAGTAACAACAGTGTAGGGTGGGACATGGTAAAGGCCTGAACTGCACAGTAGGAAAGGGCTGGAGAATGGATGGATGGGAAGGTGGTTAGGAGGCAAGTACTGTGGAAAATACAGGAGATGGGCTAAAATAGTGAGAATTAAACAGTTCCTTGGCTTTGACTTTGAAGAAGAACATTAAGACCGTGAGGTCAGGAGTTGTGGGTTCAAGTTCCAGCTGCCATTCTGGAACTG
Source organism: Tupaia belangeri chinensis (assembly GCF_000334495.1). Classification (NCBI taxonomy): domain Eukaryota; kingdom Metazoa; phylum Chordata; class Mammalia; order Scandentia; family Tupaiidae; genus Tupaia; species Tupaia belangeri. The sequence goes on along the minus strand of NW_006160115.1, from coordinate 586,809 downwards.
TGAGTACGGATGGTTAGATGGCTCAAGGTCGCAGCTTCATCATTCATAAAACAAAACTTGGGATTTAATCATCTCCTGAGTAATCTCCATGACTAAAATCACATAAGATCAAGATTCAAATTTGCCTTTCTCTTTTACCTCATGGTAAGTCAGTTTGTCATTCATCACTGCTATTTAAGGTAGAGCAGAGGGTGGTGAGGGAGAAGCCTTGGTGTATGTTTGGCTGAGGAAGGAGAATTTCTTCTGAATACTCCAAGTAGGGAGATGCATAACTGAGGATTTATAAGGTTCACCATGTAATATTAGGAAAAACAAGTTCTTTTTGTTTTTTGTGTTTTTTTGACAGAGATAGAATTTTGCTATAGGGTGTGTGCTTTCGCCGGAGAGACAGGAAGTGAGAAATAACCCCTCAGGGAGATGGCTATGCCACAATTCCTTCTCCTCCATTCTCCTCTTGAGATTTTAGACACACACATGACCGGCATGAGTTATAAGCTATGGGGTCCAGAACTTGAACCACGGTTGACTACATGGGAGTCCAGCAACGTAACCATTGCACCATCTGCTGGTCCCAAGGACAAATTCCTTCTCAGTGGATTGTAACCAGCAGTGGAAGTATACTCTTTATTTTGGAAATTCAGAAAAGTCACAAAAATGTAACTAAATTGGGACCAGCAGTTAACATAACGGCTATGTCGCTGGACTCCCACATAGTCAACTGTATTTCGAGTCCTGGACCCGGTGGCTTAAAACTCACGCCAGGCGCGTGTGCATGCATGACCAAGATCACGAGAGGAGAATGGAGGAGAAGGGACTGCGGCATGGCCATCTCCCCTGAGGGGTGAGGTCTCACTTTCTATCTCTCTGTCTCTCTCTGTCTGTCTGGCGAGCGCACACGCCCTATGGCAAAAACCTCTCCAAAAAAAAAAAATGTAACTAAATTAATAGCTTATTTATTCACCACCTAGAGGCAAATATCGTTAACAATGTGATAAATATACTTGTGGTTTTTTGTCTATTTTTTATTTTGTTAATACAATTTTACTTGTTTGTTTTCATTTAGTTTAACCCCCTTTGTTTTATTTAACATATTCAGTTTCATTTAGTTTAATCCCTTTTATTTTATTCAACATATTCAGTTTTGTTTTCTATTTATTCCTTTTTTTTTTTCTTTTTATGATAGGGAAAGCATGAAAGGGGTCAAGGAGCAGTAAGTGACAGGGCGTCCCCATGTCACAACCTTGCCCACTCTTCCAGTTAGCTAGGATGATGGCATGTGCCACAGCATCTGGCCCATTTCAGTTGGGCTGGGACCAAACCTGGGCCTCCATATAGCCTCAGTCCTTGTGTGGAGGAACCCTCCCACCTGCACACCAGTGGCCAAGCCTTAACTCATTCCCTTTTGTTTTTCACCTGTTGTGGAGTCTTCAGGTTAGGTTATGTCACAGTTAATAATGGGTTAAAAAAAAGGCAAGTAAAATAATTATATTTTTTTCTATTTAATGGAGAATAGAGAAGGACATGTCTAATATAAGGCAAAGTATGTTAACTTACCTGGTTTAACTTGCATGGTTATGATACATTAAAACAGAAGGCCTTTAATAAGGAGCCTGTACAGGTAGAAAACACAGCATAGAAATTTTGACTTTTCCTTGTATCTTTAATGCCTACAGACTTTTTTCTGGTCTGAGGGGATCCAAAGAGCCACCAGCCCTACCATCAAGTATCTTGTGGCATCCCAAACTTCTCTTGAGTAGGAATCAGGCAGAAGGAGCTCGGCTTAGAGAACCCACCCTACAGGAATCCTGGAGCCTTACTGACGATAGTGTTGCTTTCCTCCCCTCAGAACCTGTCATGGTGTACTTGTTGCCATCTCCTCCCTAGTGTTTCAGGCCCAAGGTGATAGCTTTGTGGGACCGAGGAGCATCAGCTATGTCAGCTCTGGGTGCAGCCCCATGTAATAGTTGTCTCCTTCTCCTTTGTAGCTGTGGTGTACCTCCCACAAGAAGTCCTTGGTGAAAACGGCCTGCATCAAAAGTCTGAAGGCCTTGAGGCTGGATTACTTGGACCTCTACCTCATGCACTGGCCCATGGGTTTTAAGGTACTGTTCAGGAGGTGGTTAGAGACCTAGTTTGCCATACCTTCCTCTCTGTGGGTAAACCCTGTCAGATGGTGGAAAGAGCGTGGACTAGCAGTCAGTACTGAGCCACCACATGCTCACTGTGTGGTGTGGACAGCTCTCTTGATATCTCTGGGCCTCAGCTCAAGAGACACTTAGATTAGAGGGGTTCAGAGGCTTCCACAGTCTGTCTTCCAGGCCAGTCATTTATTTTCCCCAAGCAAAGAGAACAGCAAGGCTTATTCCCTAGGTCTTTAGGTGAAAGCAGGTATACAACAAGGAAATACAGCTGCTCTATCTGCTGCTGTGTCATTCTCAGGCTCCAGTGAAGTCCTTGCCCTTATCTCTGCTTGTAGGTTCTGTTCTGAGGGGAGCGAGTACTCTCTTGCACTGTGGGAGATACTGGTTTGTTCAGCTGCAGCTGTGACCAAGGCTTAGGGTGGTAGATTATTTTTCTGCTTGATTTGTTTTTTGTCTTCCCTTAATAGGTTCACTCTCACTCCCTCTCTCACTTTGAACATTCAGCAGCAGCTTTTCTTGCCTCAGTCTCATGCATGTCTGGTCACAATATCTCTGCACATCTTCCCTGGGCTGAGATGACAGCCTTCCTGGCAAGAGCCTGGTCACACAGATAGCACCTGTGTAACCCAGAAGTCCTTGCAGGGTCATTCTTCGTACATTGGAATGGGTGACCACTGCTTGGGAGCCTCCTATGTATCTTTCTTGGGTAGGCCAAGCTGCTGGTTTTCATTTTAGAGGAAAACAACAGAAACCAGTTTATGCCTAGTTCAGCTTTACTCTACAGTTTTGTATAAAGTTTCAATAAAAGACATAGACAGCAGCCATGTATCAGTCACACTAACAGAGAACAGTTTTGCCCAGAAAGCAAAACAGGAGAGAATTATTCAGAAATGGTATCTGTATCTTAGAAATGTAATGCATTTAGCTGTATTGCTCATAGCTATATTGTATTTATTGTCCACTTTTATTATTTTAATTTTATACCTGGCAGTCTTTTAGTGTTTGAATTTAGTCTTCACAATAGTCCATGAGGTAGGCACTATTAATAGCCCCATTATACAGATCACGAAAGTGAAGCACAGAAAGTTTAAGTAAAATCATTGAGACATAGAAGCATAAGTTTAGGTCTGACATCTGTTACCCACTGTTCGCCTTCATCTTCTAGCAGATCCCTGACTTTGGATTTCTTTGTGGTAGGAAAGGAAAAAAGTCTCAGATCACTCAACAAATTAGAGTAGCCCGGTGCAGCCTTGTCAGCCTGCCTTTTGGGCAGTTGGAGCTCTAGGCCTGGTCTGTTGTTGGAAGATTGTAAGAGCAGAATCGGAGGATGAAGCCAGGTCAATAATGGTGTGAGGCCTATGAAAGTCCACCAAGAAAAAATGATCCTTGAAATATGAATCAGGCTGAAACTCTCCTTTTCCTTTGTCCTGTTATTGCTCAGGAGAATGCTTAGGAATCATTAAGTAAATAAGAGCCTCGTGCTGTTCATGCTGTACCATGCTGCATGGTGTTGTGAATGAGTGAGGCAGATGGATTGCAAACCAATTCTTACAACTCTGAAAGATCACTTTAGATCTTTTTATCCTTTCAAGGTATCTTTCTCTGCCTTCTGCCTCCCATACATCTTTGTACTCTCACTTCATTATCTCTCATCCTGATTAGATTTCTTTTTTTTTTTTAATTGCCAGGGAGAGAGAGAGAGATAGAGAGGAGAAATAGGGCATGTCAAACTGCAACCCCTTCTCCAGCCTGTTGGGATTTAAGGCACACATGCCTGGTGTGTTTTTCAAGCCACTGGGACTGAGATTCAAACCATGGTTGGCCATGTGGGATCGGGCTCCCTTAACCATGAAACTACAGTCTCAGCCCATGATGGGAATTCTAAGAAAAGAAGAGAAGAGCCTAACAGTACAGTTGGGGAAAGGTGTTATTTAACCCTTCCCCCTGTTCTTTACCAGAAATTATTAAACAATTTTCTGGCTATTAGCAAGGATTTGGGTTCTTCCTCTTCTACCTTGTGAGAAGTGAATAGTGAAATTCAAGGCTGGTGGAGACTTTGCCAGGCATTCACTGCACCCAATTCTTGGCCTTAAAAGGGAGAAGACTGAAGCCTAGAAGAAAGAAGTTGCAGATCACACTGGGCTTAGCAACAGTGTGTCTGGAGTGCAAGTCTGACATACAGATTATTTCCATACATTTTGGTTCTCCCTCAACCCACTCTCCTCCTCAGGAATGAAATACGTCCTCAATAAGCCCCTCTTCTGGTTCCCACAGGCTGGAGAAGAAGACTTGCCTTTGGACCGCAGCGGCATGGTTATACCTAGTGACACAGACTTCCTGGACACATGGGAGGTAAGTTGAGCTGCCCATCTGGCAACTTCATCCCTGCTGGTGGATCTCCAATTAGGAAGTGGTGAGACCTTGAGCTCCTTGTGTTCAAAGTCCCCAGATCTGTCTACTGGAGGTATGGAGTTTACAGTATGAGTGAGGAATGAACACTGGAAGAATACAGTGTCCTCAGAGGACTTTCTTGTGACCTTTAGTTTAGTAAGGAGCACCTATCTGAAACATGGTTTTAGGTATAGCTAATATAGACTTCATTTTTCCCTCATTTTTTAGAAAGAAAATATTAAAAATTTTACATGTTTATTTCAAAAATACAGAAGAGTATAAAAAAGAAATTTAAAAATCTGTTTTCCCATTACCCAGTGGTAACCACTATTAATATTTCGTTGCTCCTTTTTGGTCTCTGTTAAGCATTTTAGGAAAATAATGGTAGCAGCACAGTGAAGCTCAGGTGGGAAGGTGAGTGAGGCATGGAGGGAGGGTTTCTGTGTTCCAGACCCTTTCCCAGGGGCCAGGTGAATGATGAGGACTTGAGAATAAAGCAGCGAGCAGGGAAATCAGGGAGATGGTGGACCAGAGTCTCGTGGAAGCAGGTCACTAGACCTTGGGCAAGGATAGACCTTGGGCAAGGACTCAACCCCAGCTCGGCTGACTGAGTATATATGATCTTGCTCACCAGCAGGGGTGCCTAGGAAATCCCAGGCAGGAAATGAGTTCACACTGGACTGCTAAATCTAGGGCGGAGCTTGATTTCAGGAGATGGGCTTCTGGAGCCATCTCTGTGAGAGTGAGAGGTAGAGCCATGGGACTGCCTACAATCATCCATTTAAGAGGACAGCAAACAGAGAGGAATCTCCTGAATCAGGGAAATATGGAGTTAATCCTGACGTTTGAGATGTCACGGCTGGCAGGTCTAACTTTTGTCACACTCGACTGCCCCTTCCAGAAGACTGGGGTTAAACTCTAGTGTGTTCATGTAGCACAAGCAAGATTCTAGAGATTGTTACAGAGTAGAGGCAGTAACGTGCACATCGACTCGTTGATCACTGACCCCATGACAACTCAAGACTTACTGCTGACCACTGAGACCAGCAGGGGGTCATGCCTTTCTGAAGCTCAGGGGCAGGCTGACATCTCAGTGCTTGAGGTTGCTCTGCCCTTAAATTCCTTACAGTGTTAAATGATGAATGCGACATACATCATTGTTCTTACGAAAATTGTTATCTAGGTAGAAAGAAAAGTAGACAAATCAGCAAGGCACATACTCCTAAACAACATATCAAATGAAAGTCAGAGACTAGGAATACTAATAGGTAAAATGCATTGCATGCTCTCTAGATTCTAGCTCTCACTAAATGCTTCCTGTCCATTATTTCATGTAATCTCTAAAACAATCTCATGATGTAGACAATAGTGTCCCCATTTTGCAGATGAAGAAAGTAAAGTTTAGCAAGGTCATATAATTTGCCCAATGTCTCCCAGCTAAGAGATGGAACTGGAACTAGACCTGGAGTGCAGAAATCCTTTGGAAGCTTCAAATAAAATATATTTTAAATATTGGGTGAAGCCAGTTTTAGAATATGGTGTGAAGTAGCTGAAGGATCGACTCAGAGAGGTCTTTGTGCTTTTTCAGGCCATGGAAGAACTGGTGCTCACAGGACTGGTGAAAGCCATTGGGGTGTCAAACTTCAACCATGAACAGCTTGAGAGGCTTCTGAGCAGGCCCGGTTTGAGATTGAGGCCAGTAACTAACCAGGTGAGCTGGTAGAAGTTTAAGAGGATGTAATAGATGTGGTTGGCTGCCACATGGTTACCCTGGAAATGAGAAGACAGGTGAGACACGGGATAGGCATTTTCTCCAGGGACTGTCAGAATGGTAACGTATGGTAGCAGTCAGGCAAGTGCCTGTCTCTCAGGCTCATCTGGCCTGGTAACCTGCTGTGGTGAGTTGGCCTCTGTCCTTGGTCTTCCATGTGCCCACAGGCAGCTCATCAGGCTGTCCTCTACTTCCTCGTACCTGTGCAGTCTGGGAGCATGACAGGGAGGGGTGAATGAGGTCTTTATACCAGCTCAGACTACTGGAACAACAGAGGAAAGGCCTGTGAGGAAAAGACTATTGTACTTATGATGGACTAACTAGCTTTATGTGTCAAAGAACATTTTTACAGTATGTTATTTTGCTTAAATTTCTTATTAAACTGTAACAGACATAGACTGAAAAGTGCACATGTGAGAATGGAGCATGATGAGTTCTGTGACCGGCAGCCCAGTCACACCCTAACCCTCTCCTTCCATCAGCACTCTCCTCTGCAAAGGAGGGCTGCTGCTCTGATTCCTGCCAGTGTGACCTTCGTTTAGATGAAATACTGCAGCACTTGGGTAGTCTCCAGTTTGGGACTTCTAAGAATAGAGCACCACTTCCTGTGTTTTTCATTATATAATCTTTTTTTTTTTTTAATTGTAGTATAATACTAGGCCAGTTCTGGGCCCTAAAGGTTGAGGGAGCTGGATCCCACACAGCTGATCATGTAGTTCAAAACCTGGACCTGGCAGCTTGAAAAACACACCAGGAACATGTGCATTTGTGTCCAAAATCTCAAAAGGTTGGAGAAATGGAGGAGATAGAATTGCAGCATGACCACACCCCATTGAGGAGTGCTTCTTTCTTTCTTTCTTTCTTTCTGTCTTTCTGTCTTTCTTTCTTTCTTTCTTTCTTTCTTTCTTTCTTTCTTTCTCTTCCCTTCTGCCTTTCTGTCTCTTTCTGATGAGTGAATGTGTCCTTTAGCAGAATAAGAAATTTTTAAAATGCTGTATAGCATAGATAGAGAAATGTGCATGGATCCTAAAAGGCATAGCTCTGTAGATTTGTATAATTGAATACACTCGGTACTGAGAGGAAGAAACAATATCCTCTGCTGTCCAGAAGGTCCCCAGTGTCCTGTCACGTTACCACCACAATGAGCAGTCCTAACCGGAGTTCTAAGATATCTTGATCTCTATGTATATTCTATGCATATATAAACCATATATATATATACATTTGTATGTGTAGTAGCTTCTGTTTATTTAATGTCAGTGATATTAGACCATTAAGATGACTTGGCATCCATCAGGCCATTGACTCAGACCTTGGCAGCAGCTGGCATCCTGGAGCTCTTAGTATAGCTTTCTCATTGACAGGCAAAGAGACCTGGGCCTCAAGTTGGACCCCATAGCTAGTCAGTAAGAGCCAAGGCATCAATGTACATCTTTTCTTTTTGAGCACTTCTCATATAGTGTTAGACTGAGGTTTTGTGATAAGCTGTGATTCTGTTTATAGATTGAGTGCCACCCATATCTTACTCAGAAGAATCTGATTCGTTTTTGCCAATCCAAAGATGTGCCTGTGACTGCTTACCGTCCTCTTGGTGGCTCAAGGTAAGGATGAAAGTCTGACCATAGTGGAAGAATACTAAGAAACTATCTATGCACCCCTGTACTGTTTGTCTGAGGACAGAAAGCTGTTACTGGAGACCATAAAGTCTCTTTGAATGGGCTACCTGTAAAGGGCAGGGTCTTTTAAGTGACATTACCAGCCTAACGTGACCCCTTTGCTGAACTCCCCACTGGTGTATCATTCAGCTACTGACCTTTTGAACAAGACATTTCACACACCTCTCAGTCCTTAGATACTGCAAACTCTACCTGTCATCTTTACCCAGAACTGTAATTTGCACTGTTCTCCCTGTATCAGCCAAGGAGTCCTCACCCACTTAGCCACCCAAGCTAGAAACCTGAAATCATCCCTTCCCATCCCTCAAGTTTGATTCAGCACCACGGTTTATTGATTTTTTTCTGCCAGGAGAATTTGGACTCCATACCTTGATCTATACTGTCATGGCCATTGGCTTATTAAGTAAGAATTCCCCAAGGAATTCTTTTGAGGAGTCCCTAACTGCCTCTAAGATCCACTCCATCTCAATCATTGTTCATATGGTAGCTGAAGAAAGCTATTTTTATATGATTGTGTCCCTTTCCCTGCTAAAATTTTCTTCAGGTCTCAGTGTGACCTGCAAAGTATAGCTGGCCTGGGTTCTTGTGCATCGACCATGTTAATCTATCTGCAGTTCTTTAGGTGAAACATGTTCTTTATAATCTCTATGTCTTTATATGTACTGTTCAATTTACCTATAAATCACTTTTTAAATATGGCTAACTCTAGATATAAAGCTCAATTTAGCAACTCCTTTTCCAGAAAGCTTTCCTGACCCCTTATGCATATTTCATGTCCAGCCTTATCACACAATCTTGTTATTTTCTTCTCATCTCTTCCAATAGTCAAATCTGCTTGAGTGCAGAGACTGTATCCTAGTTATTCTGCTATTCCCAGCCCCTACCTCAGTGCCCAGGACATAAAGGAGTCCAGGAAAAAGTAGGTATTATATGACCTGCATGCTTTCCACGTAGAATTGGGCATGTGTATTTGAACTTCATGGCAGCCGGCAGTTCTTAATAGCCTAGGCCTCACTCTACTGCTTAGCGTTGGGGCAGGAGAGCCCTGAAGGAGTGAGAGGGCCTGCCATCAAAGGAAGGGGGCAACTGCAGTCCTGGGCCTATGGCAAGGAAGCTTGTGCTATTTGGTTCCTTTAGGAACCAAAACACCAAATGTAACAGTGCTTATCTCCAGACAGTAGATTTGGGATGATTACTTTACTACACTGTTTAAATTTCCTACAGCATACTGTGTTGTGATCATAAAATAATCTTTTATTTTGGAGAACTTTTTTTTTAAAAAAAAAAAAAAAGAAAGAAAGAAAGAAAGAAGCATCCACATTGGGTCTTCTTATTGACCACCCTGCACTCTGCCTTTCTAGTGAGGGAGTCAACTTGATGGATGAGCCTGTGATTCGGAGGATTGCAGAGAAGCATAAGAAGTCTCCAGCTCAGGTACAGAGAAGGGTTTTCCTGACCCAACAGTGCCACTGTCTACATCCTTGCCATGAGTTCTGGGCTCAAAGGTTTCAGAAAGAACTCTCCCTGCTCTACCCTTATCATGAAGAGTGGAGTGTACCCTTCCCACCTGCCACCTGCACATTTTATTCTTCCTGTAATGTCCTAGTCTTTAAATGACCCATATAAGCCAAGGTAACCAGGCGCCCGTTAAGCCTGAAGTTAATGGTTAATTCAGCTAAGCTGTAAGCTTTGTTCTCTCAGATGGCTTCTGATGGGCTTCTTGGAATCATGCCTCAGATCTCCTAAACCCATTGGCCCCTGATCAGAACTTCAAGGTATTGAGAAGCAAGTTGGCTGCAACCATATTCCGATTCATGCAGGCCATGTACTCTAGCCTCCCATGCTGTCTAGACTCAAGATGAGTTCCTAGGCCTTTTCCTTCTACCCACCAACAGCATGGACTAGTATGAGTGGAAGGAGAAATTTATAGGGGAAAGACTATATTTTTCCCTTGTTCCCATGTCCATTTTGGGTATGAGACACATGTTAAAGCACTAACATGTGAGCAGATGCTCTGACCTTCTCCTTAGGGCAATGATAGTCATTACAGATGTACTGATAGAACTGTTCAGAGTATGCCAGTTGATATCTGAAGGACTTTGGTATAAAAGAGCTTGTACTGAAAGTTCTTACTAGCCTTGACTTTTGGATTCTTACTGTACAATAAAACTCATACTGTTAGAAAAGTGATTTAGATTTTATTTCATGTGATTTTATTTTATGATATTAAACTCTTTTTTTTTCTCCTGTAGATTTTGATTCGATTTCAGATCCAGAGGGATGTGATAGTGATTCCCAAATCTGTCAACCCAAAGCGGATTCAAGAGAATATCCAGGCCAGTGTTTTCCTTTTGTTATGCTAGAGGGTTTTAGATCATGTATTAGCTACGTCAGGCTAGCTACTGTAACAAACAGCCCCAGAATCTTGGTGACTTTGACACCTATTCTCCTCCCCTGTAGATGTTAATCATCAGTTTTTCACTCAGTGATCCAAAGGTCAAGAGTCCTTCCATTTTAGGGCCTCCCTCTCTCCTGAGATTTGACATCTGCTCTCTTAAATCCAAGATGGGGAAGAGAATCTGATGGGGAAAGTTTTTATGGGCCAAATCTGAGAGTGTGTATTTATCATTCACACTGAGAGAATAGGACATTGTCATGTGGCCATGCTGACCCACAGCCAGATGGATGTTATCCAACCATGTGCTCAGGAGGAAGAGAAAGTGGCTAGTACGTAGCTAACCAGTCACTACCATATGGAAGCCTGCTCAGTGGTCACTTAAGGGTGGCTGCCTTGAGTCCTGTGTTGAAAAATTCCAGTCCTAACTACCATGTATTGACTTCCAAAAGGCTGGAATGAAGACTGATGAGGTAGGTATCTTTAGATGATGAAATGTATAGAAGACACTGAGAGACAGTGGTCATTCTGAAAGCAACCTCTTTAGTCTCAGCTAAGAACTATAAATATGTATGAAATTTATTTTTGGAACTATGTATGGCTTCAACTCTAAGGATGCAGTCTGTAGTACAGTGGTTAAAATCATAGACCAGAGTCCCCATCTCAGAGCATCATTAGTGTTACATATAAAAATGCATGGATAATGATCCTGATATGTAGACCTGGATAATATTAGCTGCCAGTCATCATCAGTTATTGCAATCATCCATTGGTGGCAATAGGTCTCATTCTAGCCCATATCCATTAGTCCTGTCAGATTAGACTTGTGTGAGCTCAGGGCTAGCCAGGCACCTAATCTTCAGTAGACACAGTGCTCTGGTACCCAGAAGTCTGCTACTCAGAAGTATGTTACTCTGCCAGTCCTTGAGCTTCCTAATGGCTCCATGAAGCACACTGTGTCACCAGGGCTTAATAGAAGAGCTAGCACAAAGAAGGTGTCCATGGGAACTTACAGGAGGACCCATATTTAACAGAGTTATTCCCTCAGACTCACTGCACTTTGGGATGTGGGGTGCAGGCTTAGTCTCCACATTGGCAGTGTGAATTTTCAGCAAGAGAAGCAGGCTGCTCACAGAGAAGACCTGGGAAAGAGGCAGAACATCTCATGGCACTCTTGAACTCTCTCTGTTATACTCTTGTCCACAGAGAGTGTGGTCTTCTTCCCACCTGTTCCTGCACATATTTCTCTTTACCCTTCCTGAGACATCCTAGTCTTTAAATGATCCAGATTAATCTAAGGTGACCAGTCAACCCGTAAGGCTGAAGAACATGAATTTGGCTAAGCCATGAGCTCTGTTCTCTCAGATGGACATGAGAAAAAGGAAGACTTTCCCCTATACACTTCCCCCTTCCACTCATACCTGTCCATGCTATTGATGGAAGGAGGGAAAAGGCCTGGGAACTTATCCTGAATCTAGACAGCCTGGAAGGCTAGAGCACATGGCCTGAATGAATCAGAATATGGTTACAACCAATTTGCTGCTCAACACCGTGAAGTCCTTATCAGTAGCCAACTGGTCTAGGAGATCTGAGGCATGATTCCAGCAGGTCTATCGGAAGTCATTGAGAGAATAGAGCTTATGCCTCAGATTTCAGGTTGGTATTTGAAATTTGTCATAGGGTGACTGGCTAGCATCTAGCCCTCACAGCAGCTTAGCTGAGGGTGCCCTTCATCCCTGTAAGGCAGCTGGAGTTGCTCCTGGAAGGACATAGGCTCAAGAAGAGCCTCTGACTCTTCCAATTGAGAAGTCCCACCTGAATGTTCATGAAGGAAGTTCTGCAGTTGGCAGAGAGTGTCACAGCTTCCCCCAGTTCTGCTGTCAAGGCTCTCAGTGCCTGAAGTCTCCATGGCCTGGGGCAGTGCCTGTGCCTTGGGGACCTCAGGGCACAGCCATAAGGCCCTTTTGTTTATATTAGGTCTGCTACACAGAGAGGAAATGATGTCCTGGTCCAGCTAGACAAGGTCAGACTAATCGAATGTGTGGTCCATAGGCCTGAGCAGATGTTGGCTGATGGCAGAGGCCAGAGAGCAGTTTTCGTCTAAGAGGGGCAGGATAAAGTGTCCATTGTGTCAGGAGGTTTCAGGAACTGAGTATATAGGATTCAGTAGGAGAAAGGTGCTGAGCTGGGCAGGAGGCTGGGAGCTGGTCTTCATGGTGCAGAGTACTGGACCACCCCTTAGGACCCACATAGAAATGCTCCACCATGCTGCCCAACCCTTACTTTCAGGGGCTCTTCTAGAACAGGGGTCCCCAGTCTCCAGGCCATGGACTGTTATCAGAACTGGAAACAATTAGAAACTGGGTCACACAGCAGGAGGTGAGCAGCGAAGCTTCACAGTATTTATAGCTGCTCCCCATGACTCGCATACTGCCTGAGCTCCACCCCCTGTCAGATCAGCATCAGTATAGGAGACCCCAGATGAGACCTTCTAGTTGCAGGAAAACAAACTCAGGGCTCCTACTGATTCTGCATTATGGTAAGTTATATAATTATTTCATTACCTATTACAATGTAATAATAATAATATTATAGAAATAAAGTGCACAATAAATATAATGCAGTTGAATCATCCTGAAAAGCACAGTGCCCACCCCCAGTCTGTGGAAAAATTGTCTTCCATCAAGCCAGTCCCTGATGCCAAAAAGGTAGGGGATCCCCTTTGTAGAAGGACAGGACCACCTGTTCTAGAGGGTCTCTTTATCCCATAATCCCAATGACTCATCTGCCCCAGTCCTCTCTCCAGTCAGAATTCCTGTTTCTACTATAACTGATTGCTCCAACCTCACGCCCCTCCACCTCTGTGGAGTTAGAGGTCCCATGGCCCCATACCTCCTTCATTCTCCTCAGATACAGCTCTCAACTAGTTGGGGTCAAAACCCTGTTGTGAAAAGTGACATTGTGGAAATGGGTCATAGTACTCAAATAAATGTATAAGGGACAAAAAGAATGGGGGGAGTTGAAATACTATTTGAGGAAGAAGAAAAATTGATTATTGAGAAAAAACACAATCTGAAATGGATACTGCTAGAGTTAATAGTTCCAGAGGCCAAGAGGCTCCATCATTGTGGCGGGGCTTGGGGTGGAGGGTGTGATACAAATGAATTTGTTTCTTTTGAGGGGTTGGATCATTGAGAAAAATTCTTAGCTATACATTTTAACTGTTTCCATGTATCCTTTATTTCCATAAGATGAATGCAGGATATACCCTATCCTTCTGAGGTTCCCTAAGACCAAGCCAAAGCAGTCAAATGATCAAAATCAAAGTGCATGCACTTTGGGTACCTCAGCTGTCATTCAAAGGACATTCCAGGTGTCCAATGAAGCATTTCCTTGATATCTTTGTGTCCCTCGAGGATCTAGTCCAGTGTGTTGTAGGTGACATATATACAATTAAATGGGAGTCGAACTGAGTTTCCTATGAACATTTTATTTTGGTTCCAGGTATTTGATTTTGAATTAACAGAACAAGATATGGATGACATCTTCTCTCTAGACAGGAATCTCCGACTAGCCACATTCCCCACGTAAATATGACTCCTTTATTTCCTTTTTAGAGTAGGTGGTTGGTTCCAGAGTAGGTGTTTATTATATACATTTCCTGTTTGAAGACAGGCCACTGAATGAAGACAAAGACTAATTTTATACAGTAGAGAGTTTAAAAATACATATCTACTAGAGGACAAACAGTGGTGCAGCAGCAAAATGTGATGTTCTGCAAGGCAGCCCCAGGAAGGTTCCCAGTTCAAATTCAGAGATCTCTCTGAGTGTGCTGGGCACAGGCTTGCCCATGAACTGGAGTTGACTGGCACTGGGGGTGGGTCATGGTACTGGGATCCTGTCGGGGCGCTGTTGCCCTCTCTCCGTGTCTCTCACTCAGGAGAAATAAGTAAACTTTGAGTAAGCAAATAAATAAATATAGCTACATCATTTAAAATGTTTCTCTTTGAAACTAATTGTTCTTTGCTTCTATTTTTTTTTTTTTTCAGAGCTAAAAATCACAATGACTATCCTTTCCACATAGAGTACTGAGGACATTTTCCATCTTCCTCGTTTCTGCTCAGACAAATCAACACAGTTGGAGATGTCATCCTTTCTCTGTGAAGGGTCTATGATCATAGCACCGAGGATAGGAGCAGCCCGCTTAGTTCTGAGTGCATTGCTACTTGGAAGAAAACCTAATTCCCTGAAAAATAGAAAGAATTTAATGCATGTTAAGTGATGAAAAGAGGTCTTGAGGACTGTGATGACTGTCAGGAGATCCATACAGTTCTTATGGTCCATTGAGAACATAGGATGATCGGATTTCTACAAGAAAAAATGATATCTGATCATTCATGAATTAAATTTATCTTCACATTTAAGAAAACTTTGTGTTACAGAGAAAGTAGCACAATGAATCTCAGTCCCTTAACTCAGCTTCCACAGTTATCGACCTGCATCCCTATCTCATTTTACTTGACTCCCCTCTGTGCTCTACCAGTACCTCCTGGATGATTTTAAGGACAAGTCCTTACTTTCACATGTCAAAAGGAAAATGGGGGGAGGGGGCGGGAATCTGGAGCCCTATCTCACATCAAAATAGAGGTTTTCTTTTTTGTTATCTAAATTTTAATTTTCAAATACAGTTGATTGATTGATTGATTATGACAGATTTTTTTTTTTTCATTCTGACAAAGGGTTTATTTTTTTTACACAATCCAGGCATTATCTATAGGGCTGAGAAGAAACAAGAAAGAAGAAGAATGTGACAAGTCACAAAATAATACCAATGAAGAGTAAGACATCTATAAAGTTTATTGACCAGGAAAATATAATGAGCTTGAACTGGTCTCCCAACTCTCTCCTCTGTCTAGGCCCAACTCTGGCATGGTGTGGTGGTGACAATGAATAATGGCCCAGGTCCAGGACTCTGCTGCTTTTCTCCTTTAGTTTTCATGATGCTCAAAAGGAACACTAAACAGTTTTCTCTCTCCCTGCCCAGGGTGGATGTGGTTGCAGGGCTCCTCTCAGTCCCAAATGAAGGTTATTGTACCTGTGGTCCCGGGAGATTGAGATCTATTTCTCAAGCCTTTTGTGTGAGTGCTGGGAAACCCTAGGGTTAAATGTGATTATGCCAAATTTTTGTGATAGGGTGTGGACACTCACCAGAGAGACAGAAAGGAAGAAATCACCCCCCCTCCTCAAAGGGGGATGGCCATGCCACAATCCTTTCTCCTCCATTCTCCTCAGGATTTTGGACACACACACACAGAAACGCACAGTATGAGTTTCAAACCACCAGGTCTGGGACTCGAACCACAGTAGGCCATATGGGAGTCCAGTGATATAACTACTATGCCATCTGCTGGCCCCAGTTTTTAAATAGAGTTTCTTAATAAGGTCTTCTGATAACTCAAATTATTCCTCTGGGAACTCCAAATCAGAAAGAACACATGACTCACTTTCCTACACACACTAGTGGCTTAGCCTGTTAAGACTCACTCTATCAGTTAGAATCCTGCACCTCATTCAGAACAGGGAGGATGACCCCTCTAAGGCCCAGGCAGTAAGAGTATAGTTTAGCAGATATGGCCTACATAGAAACTGTGGCCACTGCCCTACCCACCCCCAGCATGTCTGCCCAGCTCTGTGCCCCCGTTTCACATGCATCTCTAGGAATGTGACTTCTATTTGACTAGCTTGCCTTTGACTCCTTTCCAAGGGAATTAATGAGAGAAGAAGTCATATCTGCTACAAGGTGCTCTCCAGTCTCCCTTCTTCCTGTGTTCACCACATCGGTGTCCAGATGAGTCTCTCAGAGTTCCTGCCCCATCTAGAATGAGGCTCGGGAAGGAATGCAGGGATTTCCCACTGACTGATGGAGCTTGGGAAGAGTTTCCTCCCATGCCATTTGCCATTTCTATCCTATCACAGGCAGGACCCCCAGTAGTGGGTTCTATAGTCCAAATGAACAGACTACTTCATTCTTAGGACTTCAGTGTCCTCACCTGTTCAATGGTGGTAACTATAATATCTCCTGAGGTTGTTGAGACAGTATCTAGCCCATAAGTCTCAATAAGTGTGAGCTGTTATTACATCTATTATTATCACCCTGATCTCATTCCTCAATTCCTCATGCATGTTGATGGCTGGTGGGCCCTAGCAGGTAGGAATATCCAGGCTCTGGGATCCAAGGGAGGGTCTGCTACAGGCATCCCAAAAGACAAGATACAAGAATTTCAAATGAGGCTCATCTTAGTGGGGTGGAACTGGGACCAGACTGTCATGGTTTGGCAAAATGTCCAATGACAGGTTTAATAGGAAGATTGCCTATAAGGGACCTGGGGAATGGGAATCTTTGAGTGGGCAGATTTGCATGTACTTTCTTGATCTCTCTTGATCATCCTCATCCTCTTTGCCTTCCTTCTGTGGAATCTCAGGCAGTATTGAGGTTGGTGGGTCAGAACCTCTCTCCTATGCTATGACCCAAGGAGCCAGCCTAACCTGACCAGGCTTGGTCACACTGATGGCCTCAATGGGGTTTTAAATATGAAAACGGTGGGACAGAGTTGGAGCTAACTGTGCTATAGCATCAAGTGCCCACTGGGGTAGCAGAGTCCTGACCTGGTTTTCGACATCTTGGAACAAATTGTTCTCTGCTTGTTTGTATACCTCATCCTCTGCTTGCCTTCAGCTTGGTGAGGCTGTCTTTCTTGCTGTCTTGGTGCCCCTATAACCTCTCTGGCCAAGTACTAGATCCTTCTTCCTATTTAGACCCCTGTGGTTAGTAGGGATTGTGGGTGAAGACTCCTGAACAACCCAGACCTCTGGGAGGAGCAGCAGGAACATGGAACATTTTAATGTTCTCTGACTTCAGGGCTCAGTGAACCACAGAGTTTTTTTATTGTGATGGGTTAGATGTATGTGATTTTGATGAAGAAGGAGGTCACACTTCTCACCCACTAAGCTGATGTTAGAGTTGAACACTCATGAGAATCCAGAACTCCCCTGGAACTGCAATAGTTAGTAGCATCGCATGTCTCTTTCCAACCCAACGGTTGGCCAAGACTTTGGATTAAAGAAAAGACAGAAAGGGTTGGGCTTTGTTTACAGATGCTGCAAATTTCTTAGAAACTTATGTACAGGTCAATGATATCCAGCAGGCATGTGTGCCCACTGAAGGGTGGGATGGCCAATCCTGCCTGGAGAATGAAGTAGAGCCCAGCCAGATACCTCTCCATTTCAAGGGGACCATGGACACAGAGGCTGCGTGCTCAACAAGGACTTGGTTTCCTTCTGACCACTGACATCAGAGAACATAAAAAACACTGATGATATCAGGACCAATATTTTTCACTCGAGTTTCAAGAAGCTAGTTTTAAAGTTCCTCTTTATTGGTTCTGTGTCTAACTCAGAGGCACGGAGCAGGTCTCTGTCCCTAAGAGAACATTGAGTGTAAGATGTGGTTTAATACATTGTTTGCTCACCTTCTCAAAGCCCTCGAGAAGGGGGCCATTTCCTCTCTTTTTTAGAGAAGATGCACAGATCTGCAAGCAAGGTAGTGTTCCTTATCTCCAGTATCCAGCTTTGATGGAGCTCTGTGCCTTTTCCTGAGTCAGACCTGCCTTTCACTACGTAGTGTCTTTGACCCAGGGCTCAGCATTAGTGAGTTTCATTAATGAGCTATAAGCCCTGGGGGAATTCTTTTTGGTGAGCAATATGGTAGCACACCATTTCCTATGTAAAACTGCTAGGTCCTCCTATAGGACTTTGAACTACAGTTGATTCTTGTTCTCAGTAATTGTGTTCTACAAAGTGTCCAACACCGGGTTAGAGAACATAGCCATCGCTCCTGGAGAAGCACAGGGTTAGGGTCCCCTGATCACAGCAATTCCACAGCCAGGCAATACCTAACCCATTTTATGTGAGTGTCTGGTTAGAGATGCCTTGTATAACGTTTATTGTGGATTCAATAATATCGAACTCATAGCCAAAGGCACTATAACTTAGATCTGAAAGAAGTTGACCTAACACACATATTCTCTCCACAAGGCCTTTGGCACTAGAAACACCAGACAGCACTTCAGCACTGTGATTGGTCATTTCAAACAACAAAATCAACAACAAAAAGCATAAAGCTGTGAAAAAGACGGTAGTGAATGAGCATGTACAGGATACTCATTTATTGCATGAGACCAGACACAAGTCAGGAGACGCACACGTTAGGCTCTCAAGTGATGCGCACTCAATCAGGATTGTATTACAAATATTGAATTGAAGCTTACAAATATATTTTAGTCGGTAGGCAAATGCACAAATGTGGGCCCCCCTAATAATGAAGATGGACTGTATTGTTTACTTGAATAACATGGGCTTGATCTACACAGGTCGACTTACATGCAAATGTTTTAAAATAAATATGTTGGAGATTATAGTACTGTAAATGTATTCGGTTTCCTATGATTTTCTTAATAATGTTTTTCTTTTCTCTAACTTGCTTCATTATATACAGCATATAATACATATAACATACGAAATAGGTATTAATCAACAGTTTATGTATCAGTAAGGCTTCAGGTCAACAATAGGCTATTAGTAGTTAAATTGAAGGAGTAAAAAAATTATACATGGATTTTCGACTGAAGGAGGCAGGGGATGGTGATACTCTCTGTCCCCATTCCGTGTTTTTCTAGAGTCAACTGTATTTGGATTTCATTAATTTATTTTCTCAGATGACGAAAAACTGTCAGTTAAATTTGACACCAGGTGGCGCCTGAAAAACACTTAACGTTAAACT
The DNA here is from genome assembly GCF_000334495.1 of Tupaia belangeri chinensis. Lineage (NCBI taxonomy): Eukaryota > Metazoa > Chordata > Mammalia > Scandentia > Tupaiidae > Tupaia > Tupaia belangeri. Next base: position 567,596 of record NW_006160115.1, on the reverse strand, counting down.
CATTTGTGGTTCTGACAGGAAATGTCATTCTTTACACTGCCTATTTGATTTTTTTTTCAACAATTAGGTGATTTTATTGGGAGGGTTGTCATTTTTTATTAATTTTTAAAATTATTATTCATACATTAAATCGCTATACATCATTTAAATTGTGAAGAGACACTTGTCCCAGTATGATATATACCTTAGTCCATCCCAGTTAGGTTTCTTAAACTTTATAGTCACTGTTCAAAAAGATCAATGTATAGAAAAATATGAAAGTCCCTGGAAATTATAAACCTGGAAAAGTCTCACGGAGCTCATGTTTGATCAATTTTTCCCTAATTACCTTTTCAGATTCTAATTGAAAGTTCTGAGCATCTTAATCCTAAAATTGAAGTTTACAAGGCCCTCTTCTCCCTTGGAATCCTTGCTTTTCTTAGGTAATACCACTTCTGTGCAACTCCTCCACCACCACTGTCCTCACACCAGGCCTATAGAAGCTGGCTCCACAGAGGAAAAGTATAAACTTATGCTCTATAAGGGACCACTTGTGGGAGCCAGCCGGTGGTGTAATGACTAAGTCCTGGACTCCCACATGGCCGACTATGGTTCAAGTCCCAGACCTGACAGCTTGCTTTCTCACTTTCCTACTCTTCTCTCTCTTTCTCTCTCTCTGATCAAATTTTTAAATACTAATAATAAATAAAATTAAATAAATAATTCTTTAATAAAAGACAGGGGAACCACCTGAGTCAAATGACTTGTTTGTATATCTGACGAATTAAAACTGGAAGTTATTTGGGCCAGCCCGTAGCACAGTGGTTGGGAAAGTGGATTCCACATGGCTAACTATGGTGTGAATCCTTGTCCCAGTGGCTTAAAAAACATGCTTGATACGTGTACAAGTGTGCCCAACATACCAAAAAGATTGCAATGTGACCACACTCTATTAGGGGTGCTTTCTTTCTCTCACCCTCTCTCTATTTCTCTCTCTGTCTCTCTCTCTCAGCCTCTTTTGAGTGTGTCACCCTCTGGCAATTAAAAAATAAGTAAAAACAAAACTGGAGGATACTCATTTCAATAAATACTTGTTCTCACCAGACACTTACTCTTTCAATTTGAATAGAAAATTAGAAGAAAGTGGCAGTTAAAGCCAAGGAGAGAGAGAGAGAGAACAGCATAAACAAATTCAAGAGGTGTGAAATGCATCATTTGTTCAAAGAACAATGGTTCATTGTGGACAGACCTTAGAGAGGATTTCAGAAGAAATCGCTGACTATACAGTAAACAATTTAACAGTTTTGAGAATCTGCCACCTGTTTCCCACAGTGCACGAGTTTACATTGCCATCAGCAATGTATGAAGATTCCCATTTTTCTATTCCCTACCCAACCTTCAATATTATCTGTTTTTATTTATTATAGCTATTCTAGTGGGTACAAAATGGTGTCTCATTGTGTTTCTGCTGCTTCTTAATGTTTTTTAAAGTGATACTCTTTGCTTTTGTCCAATCTAATGGCACCCTGTACAACCCATAATTTCTGATCCATCAAAAGAAAAGGGATCAGAATCATATGGTTCTGACATCATTCTATATGTCTATGTCAATACTTTATTTGTAAAATATTCATTGCGTTCAAAGTGATATTCTAAAACAAAACTCATAGGCTGGCCAGCAACTGAGAACTTCACTGTAATATCTTTCAAGTCCTAACAATAGGTTCATCATGTTCCTGAACCATATCACTGAGCAAGTCAACATTCTTTTTTTTTTTTTTTTTTGGAGAGATTTTCGCTATAGGGCACGTGCGCTCGCCAGACAGACAGAGAGAGACATAGAGACAGAAAGCGAGAAATCACCCCCCAGGGGGGATGGTCACACCGCAATCCCTTCTCCTCCATTCTCCTCTCAGGATCTTGGGCACGCACGCACACGCGCCCGGCGTGAGTTTTAAGCCACCGGGTCTGGGACGTGAACCACGGTCGACTACGTGGGAGTCCAGCGACATAGCCATTACGCTAACTGCTGGTTCCCAACAAGTCAACATTCTTAAAACCAGTCAATCGAAATTCAGGAATTTCTTTAGGGTCTTCTTTTCTTCATCCTTTTTCTCATCTGTGATCTTAGACCTTCCTTTAGCTCCTCTGAAATTTCACCTTCCTCATCCAATTTCTATTCACGTTCTTCTGTAGGCTCATAAATTGCACTGATAATCTCAAACCACTTATCAAATAGGGGCTGACAGAAAACAGTACACTTCCTTTCAAGATCATGAACTTCTTCATAAAATCTGGCTTCTATCTGTGCACATTTGACTTGAAGGTTTTTCAGAGCATTCACTCATCTTTTAACTACCCCAGGCAAGCTTTCAATGTTTCTACCAGACCATTAAGTCTTTCTTGAAGATTTTACATCAACTGAACAGTCAACTGATGCACTTTGATTTTTATAATTTTAATTTATTTTATACATTCAGTCACATATATCACTTAGCTTGTAAAGAGAATGTTCCAACATGAATACATTTCTCACTAATCCAGTTGGGGATACTATACACATTATCATCAACAGATAATAACCTATTTCTTTGTCCCATAAATATCTTGCCTCTGTAATTTTCTCCTTAATGTCTTTCCTCAGACTCTCCTCCTTCTCCCACCTTCTTCCCACACTGTATTTGGTATCTATAACCATTTTCTATGTTTCTAAATCCTCTAGTGTTTCAGTTTTGGCCATAGAGTGCAGACAGTCAGTTTATATTAAGTGGAGACATACAATGTCTCTCCTTCATAACCTGGCTTGCTTCACTCACCAGTAAACCTTCCCTATTCATCTACTTTCTGTCAAAAGTCATAGTCTTGGTTTTTTAATGGCTGAGTAGTATTCCATAGAGTGTATGCGCCACACTTTTTCAATCCATTCTTCTGTTTGTGGACATTTGGGTTGGTTCCATGTCTTAGTAATTGTGAAAAATGCTGCAATAAACATAGATATGCAGCACTTTTCCTACCAAGTGTTCTTCTGTCCTTTATCTTAAAATACCTTGTATTGCCAAAACAATCCTGCGCAAGAAGAGTGTGTGGCATCTTAGTCCCCTCTGACCCCAAAATATACTATAAAGCTGTGATAATCAAAACAGCATGGTATTTGCACTTTGATTTTTGTTTCCTCATGAGTTTCTTCTTCTACTTCAACATCATACAAATCTTGATCAAATTCAGACTGTTCTTTGTTGTCAATGTCTGCAATGTTGTAGAACTTCAAATATCAGCAGTTAGTACAGAAAGTCAGGTGACCAGAGCTGTGCAGGCAGTGACTCAGGCAGCAGTTGTGGCAGGTGGAGCAGCAAATCATCACATTTTTGCATAGAAAAACATGTCATGACTTTTATGACAACTTAACAGTTTCAGACAAGTAGATTGTTTGGGCAAGGTGATAGGTGCTTTGTGTATCTTGGAAGAGGGAATAAATAAGCAGTGGAAAAATCTTAAACAGTGTGACTTGAAATCAAGTTCAAAAGGTTTTTGGTATGGACCTGGGCTACTTTTGTCACAAGTGGGCCTGATGATATACTAAGATTTTGACTCAGCTTATACCCACTTAAACTCGGTTGACTTATTTACATTATTGGGTTGTAAATTGCTAGTGGCAATACCAGAGCATGACATCAAGACTAGAACTCAGGGGACCAGCAGTTAGCATAATTGCTATGTCGCTGGACTCCCATGTGGTCGACCGTGGTTCGAGTCCTGGACCCGGTGGCTTAAACTCACACCGGGCTCGTGTGCGTGCGTGCCCAAGATCCCGAGAGGAGAATGGAGGAGAAGGGATTGTGGCATGGCCATCCCCCCTGGGGGGTAATTTCTTGCTTTCTGTCTCTCTGTCTCTCTGTCTCTCTCTGTCTGGTGAGCGCATGCATCCTATAGCAAAAAAAAAAAAAAAAAAAAAAAAAAAACTCTCAAAAAAAAAGAAAAGACTGGAACTTGGTCTTGCAGAAATAATCACTCCAGAGGCAAATAACTAATGGACTCCAGAGTTACAACAGGCTTTAAACTACTTGACATTGTTGCGGGGGGGGGGGGGGGGGAAAAAAAAACAAACAAAAAACAAACCTGAAAATCTCAAAGTCTCAAAGTAAACTAGTGCTGGATGAAATTTTCTAAGACCAGTTTTTTTGAGACACCAGGAGAGTTTACTCCTCTGTACAATTCCAACTGAACACTTCACTGATATAAGCTGGTAGCAGATTGTTAGTGACTGATACCTTCTTAACTCTTT
>NW_006160115.1:562129-563304 GCF_000334495.1 Tupaia belangeri chinensis | reverse complement strand
CTAGGGATAAGACCTCTATTCAATCTGCCAACTCCCCATTCCATAAAGATAAAAGTTAAGACTATTTAGAACCTTTATTGTATTAATTCCAACAAGGAATACAGTCTCACAATTGTCAACAAGGGGTAAAAGTGTTCATATTTTTTCCATGTAAATACTGCCCTCAAGGGGAAAAAAAAATCATTATAAATCTAGTATTTCTAACTCTCTTATCCAGAGAGCTTTAAAAGAGTGTCCTGAAAATGTTACCCATAAAAGACTCTGGGTGGAATTATGATCAATGTCTTCTCATTAGTATTCTTCATGAAATGGATAATTGGGGTGGTCTTTGAAACTAGAAAGAAAAAGGAAAATGTTTATTCATTATTTACTATTCTAGCCTTGTGAATAGAAGCAGAGCTAAGAATCAAACCTATCACTTTATGACTCCATTGTTTGAATTCTTTCCATTATACAATACCATCTTTACTGTCATGATAGTGGTTATATGTTAAAATATTATCAAATACTAACACACCTGTGGGAATCAATTCATCAGCTGCTTTTATTCATTGCTTGGGCATACCTGCCTGACAGAAGGGCCAGAGGAAATGGAAATTTTAGTGGTAAGACAGAAAGAAGTAAATTTTAGATACCAAAAAAAGAATATCAATTGGATGCTTCAGACATTACATGACGTCCTTGACCTTGTATAGTGAAAGCAAGAGGGCTTGGTTTAAAGACAAGGGAAGGAAGGAAGGGAGAGGAACAAATCTTGCCTCGTTCTCCCCTCCCCACTCAAAAACTAGAGCCCTAGGGCATATTTCTCAAGCTTCAGCAGATCAGCTTCCTTCTCCTGGCATAGATGTGCATTGACCTGCCCCTCTGTCCCATACTTACAGGAAGCAATAGGAGACAAATTGAGATAAACACTTACTGTGCAGGCTCAGTATAACGAAAGTCTCTGTTGAGGCTATCAATGGTTTTCATGTCCTCAGGGGTCAACTGAAAATCAAACACCTACGAGAAATGAAAATATTTTACTTTATAAGACACAGCCTATCAGACTTTTCTACAGAAGTCTACCTGAAGGCAAATGAGATTCTATCCTTATCTCAGGAAAAATCTGGAGCCATAATAGCCTGTTGTGGTTTGTACAAAGGTCAGCATAACTTCAAAAAAAAAAAAAAAAAAAA
>NW_006160115.1:559415-561862 GCF_000334495.1 Tupaia belangeri chinensis | reverse complement strand
TTTAAAAAGGAAAAAAAAATCAAAAAAAAAAAAAAAAAAAACTTAAAGACTTCTCCCATGAGCAAAACAGCACTCTCAAAAGGATCCTGAAACCTCAGTCCTCCTCAACAAGCTCCAGATCATGAGCACATGCATGCCTGATGTACACAGGGAAATCTCTAGACATGAAACCAGAACCTTGCCATTCAGGTCAGCCTCACAGACTGTCACATTTTACCTCTGGATACGATTCAGCCCCCTTGATGTTATTTTCAAGACTTGGATTTGGCTTTTAAAATTTGGGCAGAATATGTCCAAGGTTTTTGTTTTTGTTTTTTTTTTTTTTGTGTGTGTGTGTATGTCATTTTAAAAAACCCCATTTTAACCATTTCTAAGAATTAAGTGCACTTTTCAGTATAACCTTCACCACCATCCACCTCTAGAACATTTTTGTCTTACCCACCAAAACTCTCTACCCATTAAATTCTAATCCCCTGTTTCTTCCTTCACCCTGCTTTTTGCAACCACCATTCTACTTTTTTTAATATGAATTTGACTACTATAGGGATGTTATATAAGTGGAATTATACATTGTTCACCCTTTTGTGTCTAGCTTATTTCACTTAACATAATGTGTTACAGGGTCATTTAGGATGGAACATGTGTCAGAATTTTATTCATTTGTAAGGTTAAATCATATTCTCTTGTATGTGAATACTATATTTCGTTCAGTCAGCTGCCTATGGGCATTTGGAATTTTTACATCTTTAGGTTATAAGAAATAATGTTGTTATCAACACTACTATAGAAATAGCTGATTTTTTTTTTCTACATTAATTATTTTGGCTATATATCTACATATGGAATTACTAGGTAGTATGGTAGTTCAAAGTTCAAGCTTTTGAGAAACCACCAAACTTTCTCATGGAGGCATAATTTTTTATTCCCACTAACAATGCACAAACATTCCAACTTTTCCACATTCTCACAAATGTGTTATTTTCATTTTCTTTTCTTTTTTCTCCCTTTACATCATAGCCATATAGTGGATATTGATATCTCACTATGGTTTTGATTTGCAAAATGATTAGTGAGGTTCATTAATAAAGTTAATGAGGTTGAGCATTGCTTAAATCATTATTGTCCATTTGCATATCTTCCTCAAAGAAATGTGCAAGTTTTTTGCCCATATTTGAATTGAATTGTTTGAGGCTTTTGCTATTGAGTTTTAAAATTTTTGTATTTTCTTGGTTTAATCCCTTGTCAGACATACAGTTTGAAAATAATTTTTCTCAGCAGGCCTGGTCACCACAGACCTTCCCACATCCCCACCCATACTCCTCTCTGGACTTCAGATTGGTTCCATGGGACTTTAAGACGAACTCACACCCCACCTCACTCCACCTGGAAACCGGCCAACAGTTCTGGACACCAGGCTGCCTGCAGCTGCAGGCCTGGTCACCGGGTCCCGTCACTCGTTTTCTGGCCCTTCATCAGTTGCCTTTTGACTCTCTGAATTTTAGTTTTTTGAATAGTGTGTGGCGTACAATGCACGCCATGTGATTTTTTTTGTTTTGTTTTGTTTTTCTTTGCTCTTGAGGTATTACTTATTAGGTGAATTGGAGGCTCACCACTCCTTAGAAACAGGGAGGACTTTGGGTCACCCAGGACCACTAACAGTACATGGTACTGGTGAGCATCAAGTAGGCCAACCATAAGAGAAATCATCAATTTTCTAATCCTGTACACCTTTTAACACTCAGAGATACCTTAAATAAATTAGGAAGCAACATATATATCACCTGATGACTAGGAACAATCGCAGAGGCTCAAGAAGTATGAGCCACCAACAAAAGGTTTCTCCCCCAAGGGAAATTATCAAGCTTACATCACCCACAGTCAATACAATGGACATCGTGGACATGTCTGATAAGGAATTCAGAATATTTTCAGTGACCAAACTAACTGAGATGGAAGAGAAAAGAGACAAGGAGCTCCAGGAGATGAGGAAGTCCCTTTATGATTTGAAAGAAGAAATAGATACCTTAAACAAGAACCAAATGGAACTTCTAGGGTTGAAGAATGTGATACAGGAAATCAAAACCTCCCTTGAAAGTATTAAAAGTAGGTTAGATCAGGCAGAAGATAGACTCTCTAATGTAGAAGACAAAACATCTGACCTAGAAAAAATATCAAGAAGATTGAGAAAACAACCATGAAAAATGAGGATAATATATGAGGAATACTGGATACCATCAAGTGCCCTAGCATCCAGATAATTGGTATCCCAGAAGAGGAAGAAAATAATAATGGCCTAGATAATTTATTCCACGAAATCCTGGAAGAAAACTTTCCAAACCTAGAGAGACATTCAAATATCCAGATTCAAGAAATACATAGGAACTCGAGTAGAATCAACCCAAGAAGATCCTCTCCAAGGCACATCATAGCCAGACTGGCAAAAACAA
>NW_006160115.1:512473-556121 GCF_000334495.1 Tupaia belangeri chinensis | reverse complement strand
AAAAAAAATGATTAACCCAATTAAAAGATGGGAAAATGAGCTGAACAAAAATCTCTCTAAGGAAGACATATGAACAGTCAAAAAGCATATGAGGAAATGCTCAACATCCCTCATTATAAGGGAGATACAGATAAAAACCACAATGAGATATCACCTAACCCCCGTCAGAATGGCAAAGATTAAGAATATAAAAAATGATAAGTGTTGGCGGGGATGTGGTGAAAAGGGGACCCTCCTACACTGTTGGTGGGGATGTAAACTCGTTCAGCCACTGTGGAGAACAATATGGAGGTGCCTCAAAGATCTACAAATAAAACTACCATTTGATCCAGCAATCCCACTTCTGGATATCTACCCAACGGACAGGAGAATGCTCAGTCAGAAAAGTGCTTGCACATCAATGTTTATTGCAGCATTATTCACAATTGCCAAGACATGGAACCAACCTAAATGTCCACAAACTGATGAATGGATTAAAAAAGTGTGGCATAAATACTCTATGAAATACTACTCAGCCATAAAAAAAATAACAAGACCCTGGCATTTGATAGAAAATGGTCAGATATGGAGGATCTAATGCTGAGTGAAGTAAGCCAGGCTATGAAAGAAATTGTATGTATCCACTTAATATATACCGACTATTTGCACTCTATGGTAGAGAGTGAAATATTGGAAGACATAAAAGCAGTGAAAATACTTAACAAGGATATGACAGTGTGGAATGGGGGTCTGAAGAGAAGAGGATAGAGAAAGATAGCAAGAGAACAAAAGCAGTGAAAACACTTAACAAGAATAAGACAGTGTGGAATGGGGGGGTGAAGAAAAGAGGATAGAGAAAGACAGCAAGAGAACAAATAGGCAGGACATTAGTGGGACACAGATATGGCTTATTACCTGTTGGTGATGACATGTACAGTATTCTCAACTGGATTGATCTGAGAAATATTTCATGATGAGTAAAGTCTTTTTACAAGCAAAATGAGAAATAATGATTGACTGTTTAAAAAAATAATTGGAATAATAATAATGATGATCAGGAAAAACAATGAAAAGTTATTGAATGATGAAGTGGGGAGTTTAATGTCTCTGAATTGACTGACATGCATGGCATTCCCTTTTGAAAAAGCAATGTAATATACACTGTAAAGTTATATGCAATTAATGTAATATAAACAAGATTATGATGATAATAAAAAATGAAAAACAAAAACAAACAATAATAACTACTATTCCTCGAGAATATCTCCTTATAGATTTCTCTCCTAAACTTTATTAACTTTAAAATTCCTTCCACTGAAGAAAGGTATGTTAAGAAAAATAAAATCCTTCAACTTTAATCTTTAAAAAAAAAAGAAAGTAATTTTTCTCATTCTGTAGACTGACTTTTCACTCTCCTTTTTTATTTTTTATTTACATTTTTTATTTCATTTTCTTTCATACATTCAATCACATTATTTATATTACAAAGTTAATATTTCAACATGTGAACATTTCTCCCCAGTCCAGTTGATAAAACTATAAAATATCTTCAACAGGTAATACCACATTTCTTTGTCTCATTAATGCTTTGCCTCCCTATTTTTCTTATAAATGTCCTTCCTCAGATCCTACTCTTTCACACACACTATATCTGGTATTTACATCCACTTATTGTGTTTCTATAACCTTTAGTCGATCAGTTTCAGTCATAGACTTTTTATTCTCTTGATAGAGTGTCTTTTGATGCATGAAGTTTTTAATTTTGATAAAGTTCAGTTTACCTATTTTTTTTTCTTTTGTGGTCTATGTTTTTGATGCCCTATCAGGAAAATCATAGCCAAATCCAAGAACTTTTCCACTTACGTTTTCTTCTAAGAGTTTTTCAGATTTATTGATCTATTTCTAGTTAATCATTTGTATGGTGTAAGGTAAGGACTCAATGTCATTCTTCTCATGTCAATATCTAGTTTTCCTAAAACAAGTTGTTGATAAGATTATTCTCTCCCCCAGTGAATAGTCTTAGCACACCTGTTGAAAATAATTTGACCATATATCTAAGAGTTTATTTCTGGGCCCTTTGTTCTATTCCATTGGTTTGTATGTCTGTCTTCACACCAGTATTACACTTTTTTTAAAGAACTATTTAATTTAATTTAGTTTCATTTATTTAATTTTAATTTGACCAGAGAGGAGAAGGGACTCAAACCACAATTGGCCATGTGGGAGTCCAGCACTCTTAACCATCACGCCACCTGCCAGCCCCAGTATCACAGTTTCTATTACTATAGCTTTGTAATAAGTTTTGAAATCCAGATGTGTGAGATCTTTAACTTTCTTCTTCTTTTTCAAGATTGTTTTGGCTATTCAAAATCCTTTGAGATTCTATATGAATTTTAGGATGGGTTTGTCTGCTCCTCCCCCCCCACACACACACACAAATCCTTCAGACTTAGATAGGAATTCCATTAAATCTTGATCATGTGAGTAGTATATTAGTTTGCTGAAGCTGCCATAACATAGTACCACAAACTGGGTATCATAACCAACCAAAATTCATTTGCTCACAGTCTAGAGATTAGAAGTCCAAGATCAATGCACCTAAAAGGTTGATTTTCTGTGAGGCCACTCTCCTTAGTGTGCAGATGGCCACCTTCTTGATGCCTTTTTATATTATTAACCCTCTATGTTACATGCTCCTGGAGTCTTTTTGTGTTTCCTAATGTCTCTTCTTTTAATAAGGATACCAGACAAATTGAATTAGAGTACTCTCTCTTGGCCTCATTTTAACTTAATTACCTTTTTAAAAGATCTCTTTCCAAATATACTTACATTCTGAGGTGCCAGGGATTAGGGTTTCAAGATATGAATTTGGGGAACGAGGTAATAGAAATATCTATTTTGAGAGAGATTTTGCTATAAAGAGCATGCACTCATCAGAGAAACAGAGAGAGACAGAGAGACAGAAAGTAAGGAGGCATGGACATGCCTCAATCCTTTCTTGACCATTATCTTCTCAAGATTTGGGGCACACACTCACATGTGCTTGGCATTAGTTTTAAGCTGTCAGATCAAAGATTCGAACTGTGGTTTTCCATATGGGAGTCCAGCAACGTACCCATTACACCATCTGCTGTTGCCAATAGTGATATCTTAATATTAATTTTTGCAATCCATGCATGTGAGATGCCTTTCTATCTATTTGTGTCTACTTTACTTTCTTTCAGCAGCATTTATTTTCAGCATATGAGTCGTCTCTTCCTTGGCCAAATTTACTTCTAAGAAGTCTATTCTTTTTGATACTATCCTAAGTGAAATTGTTTTCTTAATCTACTTTTTGGGTTGTTTGTTATTAGTACATAGAAATGCAACAGATTATTTGTGTTTATTTTGTAGTCTGCAACTTTGCTAACTTTGTTTGTAGGATCTAACAGTTCTTTTTATGAAATCTCCAGGGTTTTCAACATATAAGATCATGTCATCAGTGAAATTTTACTTTTTCCTTTCCAATTTAGTTGGCATTTATTTTTCTTGCCAAATCATTCTTGCTAAAACATCTAATAATATATTGAATAAAAATGATGAAACAGAGCAAAGTATCTATATCTTGTTCTTAACTAGAAGGAAAACTTCCAGTCTAGTTATTAGGTTCCTTGTGTACTTCTATTATTATATTGAGATAACTTCTTCTCTTCCTAGTTTGCTGAAAAACCTTAAAAATGAAATATTAAGTAGTAGAGACTGTCATATGAACAAATAATTATTTCAATTGTAATTAGTGCTACAACAGAGATAATAAAAGGTAGCACAGACCTACAATGAAAGCATTTAAGATCAAGTCAGAAAAGCGATTAAAACATAGCCGTGAATTTTTAAGATTACATAGAAAGTCATTGGTTGTTTACAACAGGGAGGACTATTTCAGGCAGCTCATACAATATTCTATAAGTGGAAGAAATGCATACACTGGGAAAATTAGTTTGCACAACTGGATGTTAGAATACATATATGTAAGCAGTAGAAGATGAGACTGAAAATGTGGGGAGAGTCAAGGTCACTTATAACACAGATTAAGGAATTGGGATTTTTATCAGAGATAATGTATAGAATTTGAAGTTCTGTCATTATTTATTTATTATTTATTTATTTAATCCAAGCAAATGGAATCCTAATGTGCCAGTGTCTTGGATTTAGAATATGCACACAAATAAAGCAATATTTGTGTTCTCAGCATCTCAGGAGGAGAGAAAACAAAGTAAAAATGAGTGAAATATAAAGTTTGATAAATACTATGACTCCATTCTATACAGGGCACCAAGTATGCCCAAAGGAGGAAATAGAACAGGATATACTATAGAGAAGAGGAATCATGAGTAGTTATTTGGTGTGTGAGAAGGATAAAGAAAAGTAGAAATAAATGAAAACAGAATAATTTAGGCATGGAGAAATACTTTGCTGTTAAAACTACAATTTTCTCCTTATGGCTGGAGCTCAGTACAGGAACAGTGAGAGATGAGACTGAAGATATAAGTGTTTGAATACATTCTCCTGAATTTCTCATATTCCTACAAATTCTGTGTTCTCAGAGCAAAGGTGTTTACGGCCATTACTGAATAAGGTGATAATCCAGGATAATAATGCAGAGAAAAATCTCTCTTTTTAGATGACTCATGATAGCCAAGAGAAGAACCTTTCCTTTCCCTTTCTGAAAAAGAGTTGCTTCAGTTACATGAGTAATCACCCTCTGCAGGAGATGATGGTCAAATCACCAAGAGGTCTATATAAGTTAAGTGGTTTTTGTTTTGTTTTATTTGGGTTGCATTTGGCTTTATAATTTCTCTCCTATGACATACTTCATCCATATGCAAGTACTATTCAGATATCACTAGATTCACGTTAGGAATTAAGAAACTGGAAAACCATAACAAGATGTTACTATGAAAATAAAAAAAGATGTTACTATGACTGCTGCTTTTGTTTCTGACCCAGGGGTCTTGTGTCTTCTGTCAGCATATAACTATTAAGCCAACCCTTTGCAATTTTTGACTTAACAATAGGTAAGGCCCAGATTGCCCCCCACATTTACCGTATTAGTGAATTTAAAATTTAACCAACAGGACATATTTAGAGATAAATCATAATATAGGATTTGTGTTTTTAATAGAATGAGTTAAGATCTTGGGGGGGGGGGGGCATAGAGAAAACAGTCCATAGATCACTGAGATCTAATGAGAGCATTAAAAAATTTTTAATAAAAAAAAGATTAATGAGATACAAGAAGAAATGTATAGGGAGCCAAAAGAGAAGAGAGTTTCACATGCAGCAAGAGCAACAGCAAGTGGTATTTAGTAATGCCTTCTATTGACTACTCACTGCTTTAGGCACTGGGGTACAGATGTGAATGAAATAGACTGCTATGGTCTTATGACTATAAGAAATACGTAAGTATAGACCTCTTATGATATTATAAGGATAAAACTAATAAGTAATCATTTGACTTGGACATTACTAATATCTTTTAAGCACCTTTACTGGAAACAGGCAGGAAGAAGTCTGTTAAGAAGTAAATGGAAGATGAAGAAAGTGTTGATTGTTACATATAAACCATCTTGGAGAAAAAGAGACAGGAAAGTCACTAAAAACTAGAACTTATGAAAAGGTGTGCTAAAATCTACAGGTTTATGGGGTAACGTAGCATAGCAAACAGAGAGGATGCAGCTGAAAAGATATATATCTAGGGTTCATGAAAACTGACCATTTTCTACATAGAAGAAAGAAAGGGGTAAATCTAATAAAGAGACAACCACAGGGATCGAGAGTTGGTGTAATGGCTGTGTAGCTGAACTCCCATATAGTTGACCGCAATTCGAGTCCTGGACCCCATGGCTTAAATTCACTCCAGGTACGTGTGTGAATGCCCAAGATTCCAAAAGAATGGAGAACAGATTGCGGCGTGGCCATCCCCTAGGGTTGATTTCTCGCTTTCTGTCTCTGTCTCTCTCTCTTTCTGGCAAGTGCACGTGCCCTATAGGAAAAATAATAATAATTGTAATACAAAGTTAAATTTAAAAAAAAAATTTTAAAATATTTTTCAAAAAACTCTCAAAAAGAGAGAGAGAGAGAGAAACCATAGCAAAACACTTGAAAGTGTGGAGATTTCTGCACTGGGAAGCCTCAGGCATGGCTGAATCTAAAGAAATAGGATTGAGTAATTAATACCCAAAGCCCCAAAAGTTGCCATACCTGGAAGTTCTCCTTGATTCGCTCTTTCTTAAAGCTCTTGGCCAGTACCACAATCCCTCGTTGTAGCTGGTAACGTAGGGCAACCTGAGCTGGCGTCCGATTGTATTTTCGTGCAATTTCGCCAAGGACTGGGTCATCAAGCAGAATTGGTGAGTTCTCCTTAAGCCTGAACAGGCAAACACACATTTTGAGTGTCTGTGCTTGTGACTAAAGGTTTTACAAATTTCTCTGCCAGTGAGGAATTCTCACTTGCTGTGCTTCAATGTAAGAGAAACCCAGGTAACATAACTCTGAGCCTCTCACGGGCCCTTTATACATTCAGTGCTTAGGGAGGTGATGTAACATAGTACATATGTGTAAGGCAGGGTCAGCTGGACTCTAAGCTGTCTTTTGTTTAGGAACTGCCTTGTCTGAGAGCTCATTTCCCTCTGATCCTTTATCCCATAGTGACTGACACACCTGTCCCACATCAGCAAGGCTTAGGTCTTTATAATGAATATACAGGATTAGCAAATGCATTTTCACATCACTACCTCATGGTTTTTATCTGTAAGAAAGTGGTCTGCTGACCTCCCTTGGCAAGGAAGAGGAGAATTATCTATCGGCAGTCTCTTGAGTCCCAACATTTTGAAGTACTAATCTATTAATTTTATTATTACTATAAGAAATTATATGACAGGCTAGGAAGAGAGGGTAAAATATCAGATAAAGTGAGAATTTTATATTTTCCATGCATTTCAGCTCTAGTGGCTAAATTCTCATTAGTCAAATCATATCTTTGAGTATTGAGTGGCAGAGAACTATTTTGCTTTATTGTCAATGAGATCATTGACTTGACTTTCTCTCCTTTGATATTATTACCATGTTCCACAGATCCTCTGGGATCCAAGGGCACTATATGCTACCAGGACAATATCTTTTGACTTGCAGAATGTCAGCAGCTTGCTCTGGTTGAGGTACACGTGACATTCTACCTGCAGAAGAAAAAACATAGATGTGTTGAATCATCAGACAAACCCAACAAAAAAGTCTTTTCCGTGTTTTTCTGTTCTTTCTTATTTTTCCTTTCTTTTATATATATATTTTTTTATTTTTTATCATTTACATTCAATCGTTGGATATCTTTACAACACAGAAAATGAATTTTCCCAGCATGAATACACTGTATGTTAGTCCAATCAAGGATATTACCATACACACTGTCATCAACAGATAATTTTCCAACTTTTGTCTGTTGAATGTTTTGCTTCTTTTCCTTCCTTTCATTCCCTCCCTCCAACCCACCCCATTTCCCACCCTGCTCCCACACTCTCTCTGGCATCCACTATTGCTTTCCATGCTTTCATACCTTCCAATCTTTCAGTTACTGCCATAGAGTACAGATATTTGGTATATATTAGGAGGGGACATACGGGTACCAGCTAATGACATAATAATTTTATTGTTAGACTGTCTATTTGCCACCCTTCCATTTTTTTCTTGAGAGCTAATTGCGATGAACTTCCCCCTTATGACTACTTTTGCTGTGTCCCGAAGGTTATCAAAACTCATATATGCTTTTTACCATTGATTCCAATTAACCTTTTTATTTCTGTTTTAATTTCTTCAGTGGTTGTGAAATCATTCAGGAGTAGATTGTTTGGTTTCCATACGTTTGCTGATAGAAGAGAGACAGTGTCTCCTTTCTTTCTGTCTCCTGATCTCCTGTCAGTGCTTCTTATAGACAGAGGCTAACAAAAGAACAGCAGGTAAGAAAGCCTAGAAAATGCAATTTTCAGACTTCCAACCCCAGCATCACAGAGCAAAGAAGGATAGGCATAGAGATAAGCAACAATAGCAGAGTAAGGGGGAAAAATTTCTGCTATTCAGGTATAGCATTATTTGCTACATTATGAAAATAGAACTATACATGATAGAATAACAGACTAGATGTAAATTGGGGATCAGAAAATGCTTATCAGATGAAATGGCATTTGACCTAGACTTTGAAGGAAAAGGTTTCAACAGGATTTTGTCACCACTTTCAAAGAACTGATAATCTATTGGCTTGTTGGAGAAGTTGTGACATATTTTTGCATAGAAAACCTAGAAAAACTACATTATCACGTTTCCAACAATCCAATACACAAAAGGCAAAAAATGATAAACTTAAATTAACATAAAAGGACTAAATGCCAAATGGTATTTCAGTAGAAGCCGGCAAAAAGAGATCAGCGTGGGCTGAACCTGTCAGAGTGGGTCTCAGGAGGGAGGCAGGCACCCTTAATGCAACAGAATTTGGATGGACTAAGGAGAGGTAAGAATACTAAGTCATCATCCAGTTGAAGAATTGGCATAGACTGGATGATAAGTTCAATGTCTTTGTCAAACAGGAAGGGACTTGTCAGATAAAAGTGGCACTGTGGACAAGGCAGAAAGAGTGGGAAATCATAGTACTCAGGCAAGCAGAGCACACTTAGAAAGGATCTGGACAGCCAGCTACGGTCTGAACCCTCAGAAGATAGTGACTGGGGGGAGTAAGCCAAGGCAGAAGAGCAAGATAAGCAAATTCATTTTCTGGGAAATTTAACCTGCAAGTTGATTTGCAGAATGGATAGAGGTGGGACAGGTATGGGTGAACATAGTGAAGAGATATTTACAATATCGGTCTGATATGAACATTTGCTGGTCTAAGATAAAGTCAGTGCTGAAGAGAAAAAGGGTAAATATGAAAGCAATTTAAAAGGATGCAACAATGGGGCCACCTTCACAGCCTAGTGGTTAAGGGAGCTGGATACGTTGTGGTCAACTGCAGTTCGAACCCTAGCCCTGAAAAACACTCCAGGTGCATGTGTGTTCATGTTCAAAATCCAAACTGGATGGATAAATAGAGAAAAGGGGGATTGCAGCTTGACCATGCCCTGCTGGGAAGCGGTGCTTTCTTCCTTTCCCTTTCTCTCTCTTTGACAAGCACATGTATCTTATGGCAATATAAAAACAAACAAACAAAAAGGATACAGTGATGATGCATGGGGACAGATAGGTACAGAGACAGAAAAAAGAATCAGCGATCATCTACAGCATCAAGACTGGTTCTCTGGGGGAATGCCTTTTTCTCTCTAAAATCTTCCTTCTCCAATAGGTTGGTTTCTAACTCCTAGATCACTGCATAATATTTCTCTTTTGGTACTGTACCCTTTTGAGGATCCTAGCTTAGCTAAAGGCCTTTCATCTTCAGTTCCATTACTAACCCAGTGGCCTCTTCTCTGTTACTCTAGCACCTGCTGGGGATCCTGCCTGCATGGTTCACATACCAGTTGGGGCTTCCCTTCTGTTGTTCCAGCACTGACACACACAGGGCCTTCTCTAGCTCTTTGGTGATGACAACATTATCTCTTTCCGTTCGTTCTCCTAATCTTGCAGGAAGTACCTAAAACTACTTTTTGCAGTCACTAAATCTAAGTCTTTGAATTAGCTCACCACATTTCTATTAGATCGTGTGGTCCTCCTGACCATGGTATGTCCAATCCCTGTATCAAATTACTTTTGCTTGAAATACCTAGAGTAGTTTCTGGTTTCCTGACTTAACTCTGATTAACACCGACATGAATGCATTATATATCACCAGCGTTGTAGAAGGAATTTTGTCTAATTTCTTTTGCTTTTGAAACCATATCAATGTACCTGGTGCTTTGAACTGTATTTCTCTCTATTCTCTAGTATGCTGAGTGGATAATTAAATTAATATATATGATTTTTTTATTGAATCATCTCTAGGAAAAAGGAACTGAAGCAAACAGCAATTTAACTCCTGTCCTGTCTTTCTCTGTCGTCCACGATGACACCTATTTTCCAGATACCAAGCCTGTAACCCTCAAAAAACAGTCGTCTGTGGGTGCATTTTGTGTATTTGATGTTTAGATATGTAGAGCTTATTAATACAGAAAGTCTGCCTTTCAGAAAAGTATCTAACCCACAAAGAGCAGAGGTTTGAAAACACAAAGGAAGAAGTTCAGAGTCTTCTGGGTAGGCAAGAAAGGAGATGGGAAGAAGTTCTAGGCCTCAGGGTTCACCTGGTTACAGACAGGCTTGTACTTGAGCCCCGGCTTATTCAGGATCAGTTCCAGCTGCTTGTGATTGAAATTCGAGACCCCAATGGACTTGGTTAACCCTGCATCTTTACACTTCTCCATGGCCTGGGAGAGAAAGAATGGTGAAAAATTCAGTCTTTCTGAAATGAACAAAATGTCTTAGTTAAAGTTCTTATTCACTTGAGTCTCAACATGCAGGTCTCTCTCACTACATTCTGGTGAGGATATATGGAAATAAAGTACAGCTTATGTCTGACATTTCTGAGAGCTGTAAAACAACCGCAGACTGTGTGACTCCCTCATTTGGATGCCAAAATTTCCCACTTCCCAAAGACCTTCCATAGATGGCTGTTTGCTGATCCCTCTACCAAACAGAAAGCAGAGGAGCAAGTGGTGGGGCAGTGGCAGAGGAATGACACCTCCTCTACACAGCTGCTGGTCTCCTAGAATGGGCACCTTCTCAGGGTGATCCCAGGGATTCTGCTGGTGAGGGTGGGAAACCACCTACTTGGATCCAGGACTTTGAATTGGAAGGAATTAGAGACCTCATTTTTCAGAGAAAGAATTTAATTCTGAGATAAGTAACACAGCTGTCAGAGAAGGAACTAAAACTCAGCCCTCTAATGTCAACTGTGTCACTATCATAGCCTTACCTCCCAGGTTGCACAAAGATCCACTGTGTCAGGGGTAAAACAGTCCCCTATATTTGATGAGAATGGATCTTCAGCAGGCTGAAACACAGAGGGAAGATAAGTAAGAGTTGTGTGTGAGTTTGCCCTGACATCAGGACCCTCAATGACGCATAATACAAAATTATGACCAATAGGCCTGAGAAGAATGAATTGAAATGAGAGTAGAAATACCATATTTAGAATAATGAAAATTTCAGATAGAATTTTTATGAAAGAAAGAAAGAAAGAAAGAAAGAAAGAAAGAAAGAAAGAAAGAAAGAAAGAAAGAAAGAACAATTTCAAGCCGATCCCAAAGGCAAGTGTTTAAAGGATCCAGATCACACATGGCCAAGTAAGTGATTCGAATCCCAGACCAAGGAACTTGAAAAACATGCCAGGTATGTGTGCATGCATTCCTGAAATCCCAACAGGATGAAGAAATGTATAAA
This sequence comes from Tupaia belangeri chinensis, assembly GCF_000334495.1. Taxonomy (NCBI): domain Eukaryota; kingdom Metazoa; phylum Chordata; class Mammalia; order Scandentia; family Tupaiidae; genus Tupaia; species Tupaia belangeri. The sequence continues at coordinate 544,712 of NW_006160115.1, read as the reverse complement.
GGATTATGGCACGACCACACCCCACTGAGTCAAAGAGCCTCTCCCTCTCCATCTCTCTCTTTCTGGAGAGGACATGTGACCTCTGTGAAATACAAAACAAGTCAAAAATTTGTTTGTCATAGGATGCATGTGCTTGCTAGAGGGAGGCATGGAGAGAGAGAGTAAGTAATAAATCACCCCTTAGGGGGGATGGTCACGCTGCAATCCTGTCTCCTCCAGGGATTTGGGGCATGCATGCACATGTGTCTAGCATAATTTTCAAGCTTCCACATCTGGGATTTGAACCACAAGGTCAGCCATTTGGGATTCACTGCCTTAATCTCCACACTACCTGCTGGCCTCCCCCCAAAAAATATTTTTTTAAGAAAAGCTATTTCACTGTAATTTCTAAAAACCTATTTTAAAATAGTTTTAGTCTACCAGTTATCTCATATGAGCAAAGATATGACTGTGTTAACAATACAAATATGATTGTGTCAAAAATACAAATAAAGCAGGATATAATAAGGAATCTCCATGTACTTGTACCAGTTTCAACAACTGTTAACATTCTAGTATTCTTGTTTCAGATATACCTTCAGCTGCTCTCTAACTCAAGGTGGTCATAATTCCTATTTCTTTTCACATTCCTTATTAATATTTCTGCCCATCGAAATATACAAACCTTAAACACAGTTTTGACAAATGTATATCTCTCATGTTACCCATACACCTATCATTCTATAAAATGTTTCCTCCTACCAAACTGTCCTCTTGGGTCTCTTCTCAGTCAGTCCTCACCTGCCAAGACAATGATCACTTTGACCTTTCCCACATTAGTTTGCCTGCTCAGAATTTTATTCAAACAGAACCACGAAATCTATACTCTTTTGTGTCTGACATCTTTTGCTCAACATTCTATGTGTGAGATTCACTGTGGTTGCATGGGTCAGTGTAACAGTAATGTGTTCCTTAATAAATGCTAAGTACTATTCCATTACAGATCAATATGACTATATCAATGTTTTTTAGTTTAGTCTCCTATTGATGGACATTGATATACCGTTGAAGACAAGGTCAGAGGCTTTCTTTGATTTTCTCCATTTTTTATTTTTAATTAATGTATTTCTTCTTTTTCTCATCATGAACACATTGTGTATTGGTCCATAGTGATGACCATATACATTATCATTGACAGGTCACCTTCCATTTTGATGTCCATCACATGTTTTGCTTTCTCTTACCCCATTCTCTCCCTCCCTGCCCGCATTGCCCACCCTCTTCCCACACCGTCCCTAGTATCCATAGTTGCTCTTGCTACTTTTATACCTTTCAGTCTCTCCGTTTCTGCCATAGAGTGCAGACATTCGGCACACATTAAGTGGGAACATGCCTTTCTTTCATAGTCTGCCTTGCTTCACTTAACATTAAATCTTCCATATTCATCCACTTTGTATCAAATTTCAAGGCCTTATTGTTTTTTATGGTTGAGTTGTATTCCATAGTATATATGTGCCACATTTTCTTAATCCATGTATCTGTTCTTTATTTGGGGATTGAATCCATGTCATAGCAATTGTGAACAGCAATGCTGCAATACACATGGATATGCAAGTGCTTTTCTGACTAAGTGTATTCCTATTTTTTTGGTAGAGCCCCAGGAGTGGAATTGCTAGGTCATTTGGTAGTTGTAGTCATAGATTTTTGAGGAACCTTCATATTATCCTCCATAATACCTATACTTTAAAAAGAATTTTAATTAATAAATAAGTATATATACAGTGTAATGTTTTGATATATGTATACATTATAGAATGATTAAATAAAGCTGATTAACATACTCATCACCTCGCTTTTTTTGTGTGTGAAAAGAACATTTCAAATCTACTATCTCAGCAATTTTTCAGATGTAAAATACACTTTCATTAACTATAGTCACTGTACTGTACAATAGATCTCCAGACTTACTCCTCATCTAACTAAAACTTTATACCCTTTTACCAGCATCCCTATGTCCTTCCCCATCTCACCTCACCCTCCAGTAGCTATTATTCTACTTTCTCTTTCTGTAACTTTATTATTATTATTCATTTTTATTCCATATGTAAGTGAAATCGTGAAGTATTTATCTGTCTCTGACATTTTTTACTTAGTATAAAGTCCTATTCAGTCTTAAAAAAATATTAAAAATCTTGTCATTTGTGACATGGCTAACCCTGGAGGATGATGCTTTTTTTATAATGATAGTTTCAATCTCAGGTTCACACATAAATTATTGCTTGATAAATACTTGAGTAAAGAAATAGAAAATGAGCAACTGCTGAGAATGCGAATGCAGTGTCAGTTAATGTAGAGAACAGACTGGAAATAAATGGTCTTTATTACCACTGTCTGATTAAAGGTAAATTATTCTTTTTCTATTAATGGCCTTACTTTTTTCCAGTCAGAATCCAAAAATAGTCATTTGTGCTAGGAGATGTAAAGCGATTTTTGTCTTCAAGCATGTGACAAAGGTCTAACCTTAAAAGACAATGGCCAGTGAATAAGATAGAGATCAACAAAGTCCATCTGAAGTTTCTTCAGTGATGCTTCCAGGGCTGGCCGGACCAAGTCTGGACGATGAAAGGTAACCCACAGCTGAAATGATCGAAAAGAAAGAAAATATTATTGCTATCTTCTTTACATAATGACAGACTCAAGACCTGACAATATGAAAGGTGGAATTGCATAATCCAACATTGTACTACTGGGAGTGGGTGGTATGCAAGTATAAACTGGTGATTCTATTAGTGGAAAAGACATTGAAATTCTATTATATATTAAATTGATCTAATATCATGTGTTAATTCTCTGTGTTAATCAGTATTCAGGAGAATCATACTGGAATTGTGTACAGTTGTGGGTATTAAATAAAAATGCCATTATGTTAATTACTTGTCAGAATTAGGATCTCCACAACTGTGAATGTAGCTTCTTTGCTTGCTTTTGCTTGAGCTATCATAATAGACTACCTAAAAGAGAGACATATGCATAGAAAATACTACAGGAAATGCATGAACATCATTAACAAGAGTTTTGTCTCTAATTCCTATTAATTTTACTAGCTGGATTCATTTTTTTTTTTAAAGACTAGCAATGGGCCTAAGTAGTCTATCCTTATCTTTTCTCTTTGGCCTTGTTCTGATTTCTAATGTCTGCGTACTTCCTCAGAAGCAGGAAAAATCAAGGGAGATCTTTTGTGTCAACTACAACAAGACCAAAGAGCAATGCTAAGTAAAATTCTAAAAGGACAATTGAAATGAGAGAAATAGAACCACCCAAAAAGCTCCATAGTCAACCAACAGCTTTACCTCGGGTCAATTACTTTCCTTTAGCCCACGGTATGATTCCCTCTTCCCATCTTTAGAAATACGCAACACTGAAACATGCAGCAATGAATCTCACACAAAGAATGATGAGAAAAAGAAGTCAGACTCAAGAAAGTATAGACTTTATGGTTCTATTTGAATCAAATTCTGAGAAGACAAACTGAAGTGCCAAAAACCAAAGCAATTATTGCCTATGGGAGTAAGGATTGATTGAGAAGGAACTCAAGAGAACTGTTTGGTAGGAGACTCTATAAGGGTTAGTTAACATGTAGTGCTAGCAGAGACTATGTACGAGAAAAACTTAAGATGGTGGTGAGGCTATATAATTACCTAAAGGAATGGAAGTCCCAAAAGCTGAGGAACAGTTAATAATGACAAGAGACAAGTCTTTTCCCCATAGCATTCATGACAACACTGTATTCAATGCTGGAATATGCAGTACTTTGGACACACAGAGATTAAACCTGTAGAGAACCCCAAACTATGAAATACCGTAGGAGAAAGTTGGAAGATGTGGCTCATGGTCACCCACGTAGCCCATCTGAGCACTTTCTTGCCCACTTGGGCTGCCTTACTTTTTGGTGACTTCCATATATCTCCATACTTGCAAAGATAACCTATAATTGGATCTTCCAAACATACATAGGAAAGGCCTTAAAAAAGCACCTAAGTGCAAGTAATTAATGAGACAAAAGAAACCCATAATTATCTTACTCCATCCATTGCTCCATCCATTGGGCCCATGAGTTTAACTGGGAAAAGTAAATGTTGAATTAATGAAGTGATACTCTGGCAACAGAGAAGTTGTGAACCCTTGTCATGTACAACCCACCCTCTCCATTCTATTCCCTGTGGAAATATACAGCACCTTTGAAGTGTAAAATATGTCTTCTCTTTTCACAGTGCCATCTGCAATCTTTCGGCGAATAGCCTTTCCAACCTGTTCCTCAGTGTTATAGACATAAGCTGAATCAATATGGCGAAAACCAATTTCAATAGCTGTTACGGTGATTTCTTCAGCCTTGTCACAAAGATCCTTTATGAAAAAAGAACAGCATCATTTTTCTGTCCCACTCACTCAAGGGTAACTTGGTATGTAAACAGTGGTTGCCACCATTTTTTATTGTACATCTATAAGTAAACACATTTTTTAGAGACTCTTACTATATAGGGCACATGAGCTCACCAGAAAGAGACAGAAAGCAAGAAATCACCCCCCAAGAAACATGACCACACTGCAGTCCCTTCTCCTCCATTCCATTCTTGGGATCTTGGGCACACACACACTAGCGCCTGGAATGAGTTTGTAACCGCTGGGTTTGGGACTCAAACTGCGGTTGGCCCTTTGGAAGTCTAGAGATGTAACCACTACATTATCTGCTGGTCCCTATAAGTAAAAGTTTTTCATTTTATCTACATATTTATTGATTTACTTATAAAAATGTACTGCTTGTACCAGCAAGTGGTGTAGAAGTTAAGGTGGCTGGATGCCATATGGTCACCTTCTCACATGGTTCAAGTCTGTGACCCAGGGGCTTGAAATTCACACTACAGGGCATGTATACATGTATGTCCAAAATCCTGACAGGCAAATAGATGAAAAGGGATTGGATCCTGGTCATCCACCCTGTGGAGTCATTTCTCACTTCTCTCTCTCTGTCTCTATTGAATGCTCACGCCCTATAGCAAAACAACAACAACAAAAAAAGAGTACCACTTTATTGATGCATTCTACACGCTATATAATGACATCAAAAAAGAAACATTTATGAGCCTGCAGGTGGCATGGTGGTTAAGGGCGTTGGACTCCCACATGGCTAATCGCGATTTGAGTCCTGGACCTGATGACTTTCTCTCTCTCTGTCTCTCTGTCTCTCTCTCTCTTTCTCTTTGTCCCTCTCTGGTCAAATTAAAAAATAAATAAATAAAGTTAAATAATTCTTAAGAAAAAAAAAAACCTTTAAATGATAAACAAAAGATGAAATTAAAAATTGAAAAAAATTCAAAAAAGAATTTTATTAATGACCAAAATCCTATTCTTCTCACTATCTTTTTATTGGGGGGGGGTGTTTTGTTTTGTTTGTTTTTTGGATTTTTTTGCTATAGGGCGCATGCGCTCACCAGACAGACAGAGAGAGACAGAGAGATAGAAAGCGAGAAATCACCCCCCAGGGGGGATGGTCACTCCGCAATCCCTTCTCTTCCATTCTCCTCTCGGGATCTTGGGCACGCACACACACGCATCCAGCGTGAGTTTTAAGCCACCGGGTCTGGGACACGAACCATGGTCAACTACATAGGAGTCCAGAGACATAGCCATTGCGCTAACTGCTGGTCCCTGTCCATTATCTTTCAATGTCCTCTGATATCAGTAATATGCTTTTTTTTGGGGGGGGAGGAGAGGTTTTTGCTATAGGGCGTGTGCGTTCGCCAGACAGACAGAGAGACATAGAGACAGAAAGCGAGAAATCACCCCCCAGGGGGGATGGTCACTCCGCAATCCCTTCTCTTCCATTCTCCTCTCGGGATCTTGGGCACGCACACACACGCGTCCGGCGTGAGTTTTAAGCCTCCGGGTCCAGAAATATCTAAAAGCTAGTCATCATCGCAGAATACATTCACAAGTAGCAAATTTAGAACACATTTTTAAGAGAAATAAAAATGCAGCTTGTCTTTATGTTAATAATTCTTTGAAAATAATTTATAGAATAAATAGTGAGAGCCAGCCCCGTAGTGCAAGGGTGAAGAGCTGTGCAATGGGTTCTGGATTCCAACATAGCCAACCACAGTGTGTATTCTGGCCCTGGCAGCTCGAAAAACACACTGCTTGTGTGTGTTTGCCCAAAATTCTGAAAGGAAGGAAAAAGTACTATGATGTAACTGCAACCCATTGGGAGGGCCTTCCTTTCTGTCTCTCTCTCTCTTTTTCTCTGGTGAACACACACATCCTCTGGCCATAATATTTTTTTTAAAGTATACACACACACACACACACACACACACACACACATATACATATATATATAAAATATATATCTATAACTAGTGATATAGATATATATTATATATATATAAAACTAGTGATCTTTTTGTGTAGTAAAAAGATTTCCCTATTTACTGTTCAACTCATTATAAAATAATATTCTACTATATTTTAAAGGTCTGGTTTTAGTAAATTTAATCATACCTAAGACATTATATACCCAATGATAATAGAAGTTATGAGACATTTTTGGATTTTCTCATAAAATGTGAAAATTCAATGTTGCATTGTGTATTTCTTTTAATTAAATGATCTTTAAAAAAACTTTTAAAGGAGATATGGAGAGAGAATCACAAGGTCTGTTCAACAAATATAGCTTCCATTTTTGTCTAGAGGTTTATTTAACGGTAGATAAAATATGGGGCCAGCAGGTGATGTGGTGACACTGGGCTCCCACATGGCTGACCGAGGTTCAAGTGCCATTCCTGGCAGCTCTCTCTCTCTCTCTCTCTCTCTCTTTCTTTGTCCCTCTCTATTCAAATTAAAATAAAATAAGTAAATAAATAATTATTTTTTAAAAATAGATGCAATAGATTCCAAATTGTGAACTAGACTCTTGAAATAATGCACTACCAATAGGAAACAAATAATAAGCCTTATGGTTAGATATGATTTCTATGAAGCAAGGATGTGGGTGAAAATATTATTAATAAGATTCCATTGCAACGACTAGATAAAGCTGGAGAAACTTTGACCAGTACACTAAAATTAACTCAAGCTAGGTTAAGTAAGTAAGAATTAAAATCCCAAATAATTGACAAGAAGTATAGAAAAGACATTTCCTTTTTTTTTCACATTCTACAAATGAAGTTACAAAGGAAAACAGAAATCCCTGTAACCACATGAGCACTTAAAATTCATTTATAAAGAAAACAGAGAAAAAAGAAAAGAGAGAAGATAAAAGATGACAAATGTTAAATACCTATTCTACAAAAGGATTTTATTCACACTTAAAAGAAAAATTTTAAAACCTTGACAGACAAATGAGAAAATAATACAAACGGAAAATTGAAAATAAGATAGCTAATAAGCAAATAGTGGAAATGTATACACTGTTACTTATAAGCTAAGAAATAAAAGTTAAACTTACAAAATAGATATTATTGTGAACCTAATTATATAACAAAGCTGGCTTATATAATATCATTTACCACAATGCTGGAGCAAAATAGGTATTACATAACCATAAACTACTAGAAGCCTGATGCTTTCCTGGGAAACTATTCTAGAGGAGGAATTAAAAAGAACAAAGCTATCAGAGTTAAAGCACAAAGCCTCCATTGAAAAATGAGCAACTCCGAGCATGTGTATTTTGCAGTCATCTGTGTGGGCTAGTTGTGGAACATGACTAGTTTTCCTACAATAACTTTCTTTCTTTTTGTAGATAAGTTCTCGAATGAAAAATTAAATACCCCTGCACTTTTCCATATACAGAATTAATTCTCATTAGAAAAAAAAATATTTACAGTGAATAAAACCACACTTACTTATAGATAAGTATTTATCTATATTTTATGCTACCGGGCATAAAAGAAAAAGAAGAAATTATGAAGTGATAAAAGGACTAGCAAAGTTAATCCATAACATATTAAAAACATATAAGTATAGGATCATCTGTATACACTGCTAAGATACATGCTTCTCAGAGGCTAAGGACACATGGAAGGCCCAGGTTCGCTTTCTGGCCCAACATAGACAGGATAGGCATGGTAGCAAGTGTCTGTAATCCTAGCTAACTGAGAGGCTGGGGCAGGAGGAGCAAGACACGCCAAGACCCCATTAAAAACCAATCTCTCTCTCTCTCTGCTTCTCATAGAAAAGAGTATATATCAAGATCTTATATTAAGCAACATAATAAGCTGACAGTCATAGTCCAAGAAAAAACATATCCAACCTACTTATAAGACAAAACAAAAATAACTAAACTATAAAACAGCACTTACATGTCATTAGAAAATAATAAATTTCCACCTTAAAAAATAAAATAATACTAGCTTTACTAATAACTAAGTTATTGATTATTTACCACCTCTACGATGTTTAATCCTCAAAACAACCTACAGGTTAGGTACTATTCTATCATGATTTTAAATTTTAGAGGACAGAGGCAAGTGGTGGGTAAGTAATTTGCCAAAGATTTATATTGGTAGTAACTGTGAATTATAAAAATCTCTTTCAAAATTCTCTCTTCTTCAAAAAAAAGAGATTCCAAAAGCCAATAAGAAAATTGATAATAATAGAAATAGGATCTGAATAGTGGCCGAGGGCTACACCATGATGCTCAGTAAGGTTGAGGGCTTCAGTTTGTGCCTGAGAACTCCCTCTCCACTCCTGGCAAGCACACGCTCATGATCTGCGGCTGGCTGAGGCTGGAGATAGATGGCAGAGCCAAGATCCTGTTTTGGGTGCTCTGTCTCTCTTTCTCAGAAGAAATAAGAAAAAAAAAAATTTGAAAAGTAATAATAGCAGCAGTAAAAGTCAAACTGTCAGTGAGTTTCCTTTTTTCCACTCAAACTGTCAAATATCAAATATAGAGCAAAAACGAAGGAAAAAAAATAAAGAAGAGGAGGAAAGAAAAGAAGGCTGGGTATCTTGGTGGTTGAGGAAGCTGGATCCTTCATGGCCAACCACAGTTCAAATACTGTCCCCAGTGGTCTGAAAAGCACACCAATCATGTATGCATGTATGTCCCAAATCCTGACAGGATAAAGAAATGAAGGAGAAAAGATTGCAGCATAACTATGCAGCATTGGGGGATCTCTCTCTCTCTCTCTCTCTCTTCTCTCTCTCTCTTCTCTCTCTCTCTTTCCAGCAAATACAAGCCCTAAGCCCTCTGGTAAATTCATTTTTTACAAAAGGAAGAATAAGAAAATTTTAGGTGTGCTTTACTCTTTCAAAACACAGGAAAAGACTTTGCTCCAATATTAAGACCAAGCCTAAGTCTTTGTCTCTAAAACAGAACAAGCAGAAAAAAAAATGTCTAACAACAATAAGCAGCCTCGCTCTACAGTCACATGACACTGGGCCAGAATTGGAATACAGGGGGCATTTCACAGGTACTGGACCAAAGTGGTCTGCTTTAGTAAGATTTACTGCTTCGTAAGGGGCATGGCTCTTCCCAGGACTCTTAGGAAGGATTTGGAATAAAGGAAAGTGCTGTTTCAGTCCTCACATTATCTTTCTAATTTAATATATTACAGAAGGTGAGGCATTATCAACCAGTAATATCTTCTACTATGTTACCACTTACTTGGTAAAGAAAGTTGTCTAAGGAAAATTTAAATCAAATGGAGAAATCATATGGCAAATAGAGATGGTCGTAGTGATGAGAGAAAGTCTAAGGGAATTGTAGGCTGAACCGAAGTGTCTGCTTGAAAGCCATGAAAATACCAATGTAGATTGGTATTTTCTCTGCCAGCCCTAAGGAACCAAGGAAAGATATGGCATTGGAGGAGCTTTGTGAAAATTCAGAGGTTTTCAGAAAAATTTCTAAATTCAGAGTGATAGAGGTGGAAACAGCTTTAGAAAGAAGGACCAAGATTAGAAGTCAATCAGAAAGGATGATGGGAGTTCATCAGTTTCAGTCCTCACTATAAATTTCTGTAGCTCTCCTGGAAGTACATGGGCATTAGGGTTCAAAATCCTTAAAAATCTACACATTAATTCATGATGTTTGAACTCTTAGGCATCCTTATCCTCCAAATTGTCAGTACATCTTACCTGTTCGACAGTAGCAGTGCCAAGTCCCAGGACCGGCATGAAGTTCCCATCATTCAGCTTCACAGACTGCATTATTGTTTTTCACTGTCCAGGCTAATTCAATCCTATTTATATAACTGTGGAACCAGACCTTTTTATAGTCCAGCTTACTTTAATGCCGCTCTGACGAAGTTTGCTTTAAGATTGTGCAATAAGTGAAAGTCCCAAGTTCATCTGACATTCAGCTTGGCTATAGTAAAATTTGCAAGAAAAGAAAGACTTTAATTTGGAGAGTAGCTCAATGGAAGCAAGAGCTAAAATTCCAGTGTGCTTTCTCCACTAAAGGGGGTTAGGGGTTTTTAAGAACTAGGAAAGAGGCAACTGGGATTTGGACAAACATGATTGGTGACTGGAAAAGGGGAAGCGATTGGTAGTGTGCTCCAGGCGCTGTGTGTGTTCAAAGAAATACGCGCGCATCTACATCAGAGGGTGACCTGACCCATCACTTGCACAGGACCAAGAAAAAGGTCAGGGATTGCAGCCAGCAGATGGTGTAGTGGTTGCATCACTGGACTCCCACATTTCCAAATACGATTCAAATCCCAGACCCAATGACTTGAAACTCAGGTGTGTGTGCATGCCTGCCCAAGATTCCAGGAGAAGAATGGAAGAGAAGGGATCACAATGTGGCCATCCCCCCAGGGAAGGAGGAGGGGGCCCATTTCTCACTTTACCTCTCACAGGTCTCTCTCTCTCTCTCCAGACTAAAAATGCCATAAGGTAAAAATCCCTTAGGGGAAAAAAAAAGTTATTTTGTGATCCATTAGTCATTAGTCATAGAGATGTTTGCTGTAGTGTTGGAGACAGAAACCAGCCCAGTCCTGAGAGATAGCCAGAAGGGAAGAATGCAGGAGAGAGTTGAAGGCAACTCCATTCCCGGAAAGAAAGCCAAAGGGACTGCATGGTTAACCAGGTGGAGCTCCAGGACTGGGCTGTGTCTCAAGATGTTGGACAGCATTCCACGAGCCAAAATGCTGTCTAAATACCAAGTTAATGATAGCTATCGACCTTGTACCAGGAATATAACCTACAAAGAATGTCATGTATATTGCACATTTATTCTTTATAGCTAAACTCACCCACTGCTTACCTGAGTTAATTTGGAATAAACGGGCTCTGCTCTGGCACAGTTTTGCTTCTCCTCCAAGAGAGCTTTAGCCCCCTGCTTTAACCTTTTCCTCATTTCTTTTCTCAACGTTTTTTGACACCCTACGTTCAAGCCCTGAATTTCTCACACTATGGAAGCAGTGACAGGATGTAGTGATATAGCCAAGAGATTTCTAGTTTTAGCAAAAACTAGCTTTTAGATGTAACTTTTATTATCAAAATATTTCCATAAGAACAAAACTATATCTTCCTGATGTTAGCTAAGTTTAAACCATAAAAAGTCCCCAAAGAAATGCATGAGCCACTTAAAAACAGTAAGTACTACATAGACACATACATCTAGATTTTTTCAAATATAAATGTCACTTATTCATGACATATTCCTGTACAAATTATTGAGTTTTATAGAGAGAAGAGCATGTTAATTTCCTCCACCATCAGAGCCTAAATCCTACAAAGATCGTCCTCTTTTTAGAATTTAGAAAAAAGCAAAGTGTAGTGTCCTCAGTTCCCATCGACTTTTCCTTTGTCTTGACAAAGCAAAAAAAAAAAAAAAATTAAAAAATAAAAACAGAATTCCTGGATGTCTTTGTGCCTTGGCCAGCTGCACATTTTTTTCTACAGTGGCTTTAATATTTCCCAACACTGATAAACTTTGAGTTATTGCCTGAAACACTATAAGGTCGAACATTTGCTACACATGTTGAAACTAGCCCCACCCTGAGCCAAAAATCTGGATGCATCATATAATTCCTAGACGTGAACCTGTTCATTGCGGATTTGACTAAGTAGAACACCTCTTGTTGCCAGGAAGCTGAAGCTCCTCCTGTACTCAAGTTCCCCTCATCAATGCTTTGAACTGATCACTCTGGCATTTAATGCTTTTTTCTTTGAGTACTAACTGGCCTCATCTTTGGATGGTTTGGTACTTCACCTGTTGAGAATTCTCATTCCTCAGCTTTTGAAGTGACTCCCACCATGGCAAGGAGGAACAAAATGTAGCCTCACACTACCTGTACTCTTTAGAATATAATCACGAGGCCCCGTGTCTATTAAAAGGGGCTGGGGCAGGGGGGAAGGTGAGTCAAGCAAGTTTTCAGTGGCCAACATAGGTTTATCTTTATCTGTGAATGACAGGTCCCAAGGATATCTGGGATACCATTTAACATAATTTGTTGCTATTTTGGAGACAGAGGAGACAAAAGCTTTGGAGGACCTAAGAAGAAATTTGGGAACAAAAATAAAAATAGGAATCTTATAGGAAAGGAAGCCAGATAAATTTCCTGAAAAGTAGACGAAGGACTTTGGGGAGGTTGGAGACACAATTTTCAGGTGCATATTATCCAGGGACGCACCAAGCCTTAAGGGTTACCAGTACAAACAGAGTTTTTTTTAAATAATCGGGACCAGCAGTTAGCATAATGGCTATGTCGCTGGACTCTCACGTAGTTGACCGCAGTTCACATCCCAGACCCAGTGGCTTAAAACTCACGCTGGACGCATGTGCATGTGTGCCTAAGATCCCGAGAGGAGAACGGAAGAGAAGGGATTATGGTGTGGCCACCCCCCCCCCAGGGTGTGATTTCTGGTTTTCTGTCTCTCTGTCTCTCTCTGTCTGTCTGGCGAGCGCACGTGCCCTATAGCAAAAAGAAGAACCTCTCCAAAAAAAGGATAATAATAACTTTTAGATTCTTACCTATCCTATATTACTTTCCCTAAAATTTTCTGAAAATATGTAGAGTATTCCTTACTCACTCTCTTGCCCCCCAAAATTTTACTATGATCCTTATATGTAAACTCCAGGGTGTGAAAATGTCTTGTTGATGACCAAAAATACTATTCAGTGTTTGTACTAGGGTTTGCAACTTTTCTTGGTCCAATATGAATACTTTTTCTTTTGTCCCTGCAAATGTCAACAAGACAACTACTTGATTATCTTGGTTATATCATCTATAAATTGGGGGAAGGGGATATTCCTTCTCTTGGGTAAGTTGTAACTACTTACAGACTAACAAATTAGCCTTCAACTATTTCATAAGTGCCAGCAAAAGACATGAGACTCCTGGATCATAGACAAAAAGACTATTTTTTAATCTTTATTTTCAATTTTTTTTTAGTTATCAGAAGGTGCATGTACTCACCAAACAGAAACAAATAGACAGAGGGATAAGAAGAAAGCACTGCCAAATGGGGTACAGTCCTGCAGCAATTCTCCATTTCTCCATCCCGTAAAGATTTGGGGCATGCAGGCATATGTGCATGGTGTGTTTTCAAGCCTCCAGGCTGGAATTCGAAGGGCAGTTGGCCATGGTGGATCTGGCTTTCTTTAACCACCAGGCTATGGGACTAGCCCTGTGTTATTTTACTTTTTGATTGTCAGAGGGTATGTGCACCTCCTGAGAGAGGCAAAGAAACAGAAAGAGAGAGAAATCACCCTCCAATGGGGCATGATCATGCTGCAATCATCTCTCCTCCATGTCTTCATCCTGATGGAGTTTTAGGCATGCACACACACGAGCCCAGTGTGTTTTTCAAGCTGCCAGGGCTAGGATTCAAATCATAGTCAGCCTTGTAGGATCTGGCTCCCTTAACCACTGGGCTAAAGGCTGGCTCGACAAAGGAAGACACTAAAGGTCCATGACAGATGCATGTATATTCAGTGGGTGAAGTTTCAGGAGTTCTCGGGAGATTCACTGCATTGATAGTGCATGATGAGAAAGCCTTTTTTGTTTTTATTTTTTTGTCTGGAAGATTATGAGGAGTCTTCAAGTCTTATTTTGGAATAAGAGGCAATTTTTAGCACAACTCTATTTAAATACATATGTACATTTATGTTGTATATTTATATACATTGTAACATTTACATATTTATAAAATAACATCTCATACATAACTACATAAATGTTCCTATTTGTATTAACTATTATATATAGGTATTTTAAGCAAGGCATTTTCCCATTCTTCCGTATAATGATGCTGTCAAGCTCTCAGAAGGAAGAATTGGTGGGACCAGCAGTTAGCGAAATGACTATGTTGCTGGACTCACATATGGTCGACCGTGGTTTGAGTCCCGGACCTGGTGACTTAAACTCACGCCGGGCACGTGTGCGTGCATGCCCAAGATCCCAAGAGGAGAATGAAGGAGAAGGGATTGCAGCGTGGCCATCCCCCTTAGGGGGTGATTTCTCGCTTTCTCTCTGTCTTTCTGGTGAGCACACGTACCCTATAGGAGAAACCTCTCAAAAAAAAAAAAAAGGAATTGGTCACAAAATAAGGTGGTTTTCTCATTCATTGGGCTGGCTATTGAGGAACTGCCAAAAGTAAAGTAGAAGCATTTTAAATGGTTTTCTTAGAGACCTGGAGTAATTAGCTAAGACTGGCTTTGGCCGACTTGGTGTTTTAAATGAGATATTTCCATCTTGAGATCCATAAGGGACAGCATTCTGGGCAGACAAGTGGACAAGAGGCTATCGCTAGTAAAGTTGTGGTGGCATGAGTAGGCCCAGAGCACAAAAGACATGATCTTTCTTCAGCTATCAAAATGCTAAGAGTGAAAAGAACCACATTTGTTGATTAAACAGGAAGCTAGAGAATGAAAATTGAAAATACAAAAAAGAATATCCGGCTCTTTAGTGCGGTGATTAAGTGTGGAGGTAGCTGGATCCCACGTGGCTGACCTCAGTTTTATCCCAGCCCAGCAGCTTGAAAACACACTGGGCATATTTGTGTGCATGCTCAAAATTCTTAAAGGGTGTAAAAATGAAAGTAAAAAGATATGGCATGATTACACTCACGAAGGTATGCTTTGTCTGTCCCACCTGCTCCCGTTCTCTTTATCTCTGTCGAGGGCACACACCCTCTGACATTTAAGAAAACAATACAAAAAGGGATCAACTGGAATTGTTTATAATCATATCAACATTTTAGTAGACTAAATGTCATTTATATTCTGTTGATTTAACATCTATGTTTATTGCAGCATTTTTCACAATTGCTAAGACATGGAACCAGCCCGATTGTCCATGAAGAAAAGAATAGATTGAAAAAGTGTGGCACATATACTCTAAGGAATACTACTCAGTCATAAAAGATAATAAGACCCTGGATTTTGATAGAAAATGGGCAAATATGGAAGCTTTATTGCTGAGTGAAGCAAGCCAGGCTATGAAGGAGAGACATCGTATGTCTCCACTTAATATATACCAACTGTCCACATTCTGTGGCTGAAACTGAAAGATTAGAGGATATAGAAACATGGAGAATGGTTATAGATACTGGATAAAGTATGGGAAGAGTGTGGGAGAAGAAGGAGGGTCTGAGGAAAAACACTAAGGAGAAAAATAGACAGTAGACAGACATTTATGGGACACAGAAATAGATTATTATCTATTGATGGTAATGTATCCCCAACTAGACTAGTGAGAAATATATTCATGTTGGAAAATTCTCTTTACAAACTAAGTGATGTATAGTCACTGAATGTACAAAAGAAATTAAAATAAAATATATTAAATTTTAAAAATAATTAAATTGATGAGATGCACATAAAACAGCTCTACAAAATGGCCAAGGATAGCCATCTTCAGAAAATAACCACATCAGCATAAATACAGGCGTTTATCACTATTGAAAATGTATTGTTGCAATTGGTTGAAAGAGGCTTGTGGACTCCACTTTGGTAAGAAAACAAATTTTTTCCCTGATTGTTTTTTGCACTCATACTTTAATTCAAGAAAAAATAAAAAATATTTTAAAAGCATATGTGATAATTAGAATAATAATAATAATGATTTGAAAAAACATAGAAAAGATATTGAATGGTGAAGTGGGGAAATTAATGTCTGTGTATTGACTGACATGCATGGCATTCCCTTTTGAAAAAGCAATGTAATACACTGTAAAGTTATATGTAACCCAATGTATTATAAAGAAGATTATGATGATAATAATAAAAAAGAACACTTATGAAAACAAAAAAAAAGAATAATAGACATGTTATCATCAACAGGTAATAAATCATTATGGTGTCCCACAAAAAAAAAAAAGCATATGTGTGCATTTGTTTCTTGTGACTGCTATAATAAAATACTACAAACTTAGTGGCTTAAAATAGCACAATTCTAGGTGCCAGCAGGTGGTGTGGGGTTAAGGAACTAGACTCCACATGATCAACCATGGTTTGAGTCCTAAACCTGACAGCTTGAAAAATCACACCAGGCACATGTGCATATGTGCCCAAAATCCCAGGAGGAAGATGGAGGAGAGGGAATTGCAGCATGGCCATCTCCCTGTGGCAGGGGGAGGAAGGATGATTTCTCATTTTCCCTCACACTGTCTCTCTCTGTCCCTCTAGTGAGCACATGTGCCCTATGACAAAAATGTTAAAAAAAAATTATTATCTTGCTGTTTTATAAATTAGAAGTCTAAAATTAGTTTCACTGAACTAAAGTCAAGGTGTCAACAAGGTTCCATCCCTTCTAGAGGATCTTGGGAACAGTTTCTTTCCTTGCCTTTTCAGTCCTTGGGAGACTACCCATATTCCTTGGCTCGTGGCTCTTAGACAGCAAGTGCGTCTCTCTGACTTCTCTTTCTATCCTAGTATCTTCTTTTCTGACTATCTTGCCTCCCTTTTCCTCTTAAACCCTAATAATTACGCCGGGATTATCTCGTTAACCCACCATAATCTACTCATCTCGAGGTCCTCAAGGCAGTCACATACACAATTCCTTTAGTCATAAAAGGTAGCATACTCATAGGATTTAGAGATTAGGACATGGACACCTTTAGGGGCCTATTATTCTTCCCACCACAACATCTTCCCTGTTACTGAGATTTTTAAGTTATTTCAAACAATAATAATGAGTTACAACAAACAATCTCACAGAAGAAGCAATTTTAAACCTAACATTTGAAAAATATTTTTAATTACATCTTTAGGACAAAAACTAAGAAGTCAAGTTCTTATTAAAAATAAAAATATCATGGGACCAGCAGTTAGCGTAATGGCTATGTCGCCGGACTCCCATGTAGTCGACCGCTGTTCATGTCCCGGACCTGGTGGCTTAAAACTCACACCGGGCATGTGTGTGTGCATGCCCAAGATCCCGAGAGGAGAATAGAGGAGAGGGGATTGCGGTGTGCCCATCCCCCCTGGGGGGTGATTTCTCGCTTTCTATCTCTCTGTCTCTCTCTGTCTGTCTGGCGAGCGCATGCGCCCTATCGCAAAAAAAAAAAAAACGCTCCAAATAAAATAAAATAAATAAAATGTTATTATCTTTCATACATAAAGATGTTTTCATGAAGTTTGACTAAGGTACAATATTAAGTAAGAGTATGTCAATCACTGCCACTACTGAGTAATAAAAATTATTGCTGGTGCAATTATTGTTATGTATATTTAATAATAATTCTACTAGACCAACCAGTGGCCTGACAGTTAAGGCAGCTAGATCTCACATGGCTGACCATGCAGTCTGAGTCCCAGTGGCTTGAAAAAAGCATTGGGCTTAGAGGTCAGGAGGGGGCATGGTAGTTTGGGTGCTGGACTCCCAGTCGACCAACTGCAGTTTGAATCCCAGACCTAGCAGCTTGCTCTCTCACTGCCCCCTTCCCCAGACTCATACCCCCCAATCTCCCCATCTCTCTCTGGTGAGTACACATGCCCTATAGCAAATAAAATAATAATTAAAAAATTAAATAATTATTTAAAACAAACACACATTGGGCTGATGTGTGTGCATGCCCCAAATCCTGAAAACTGAGAGAAATAGAAGAGGAGAGATTATAGCATGGCCGTCCCCTGTGGGAGGTGCTTTCTCCCTGTACTTCTCTGTCACTGGCAAGTGTGTGAACCCTCTGGGGGGAAAATTATTGCTAAGAAGATTTAAAATGAAATGTTATTGCTTTAATTTACATTTTCATGATGACTAAAGAGGATTCCGCTGCAATTTATGGATATTTCAGATATTGAAAACTAGAATGACAACTAACTCAGGTTGCAAAAAGTTTTATGTGATCATTTCGGGTAAGATATACAGAGTATGCATATTCAGGAACCCTCTGAGATTTTTGTAGTGTATACATTCAAAAGTGGAAGGGAACCAGCAGTTAGCGTAATGGCTTTGTCACTGGACTCCCACGTAGTCGACCGCGGTCCGCGTCCTGGACCCAGTGGCTTAAAACTCACGCCTGGCGCGTGTGCATGCGTGCCCAAGATCCTGAGAGGAGAATGGAGGAGAAGGGATTGCGGCATGACCATCCCCCCTGGGGGGTGATTTCTTGCTTTCTGTCTCTATGTCTCTCTCTGTCTGTCTGGCAATTGCACACGCCCTCTAGCGAAAACCTCTCAAAAAAAAAAAAAGTGGAGAAAGGAAAAGGTATGTATAAGAATTTAAATACCAGATTTAAGATTGTAGTTATGGAACCAGCAGGTGGCAAGGTGGTGTAAGGAGCTGGACTCCCACATGGTCAAATGCAATTTGAGTCCTGGACCTGATGACTTGAAAATCAAATCACACCAGGCGTGTGTGCATGCATGCCCAAAATCCCAGGATGATAATGGATTGTGACACAGTCATCCACCCTGGGGTTGATTTCTCACTTTCTTGCTGTTTTGTTCTGTCTCTCCCTGGCAAATACACATGCTCTATGGCAAAAAACTAAACTAAAATAAAATAAAATTATAGTAGTTACTTTGGGTGCAAGAAAGGGAATCAGATCATAGAAGATTAAAATACATTACTACTTCCATTGGAGTAAACTCTTTAATATTGCATCTATATTGGTTTATCAATTCTAACAAATGTTTTATGGATTTTAGCAAATATTTAATGATGTCCATCTACCATTATAGTACTATACAGTTTATTTTCACTGTCCTAAAAATTCCCTATGTTTTACCTATTCATCACTTCTTCCCTCTCCCTGAATCCCCAGAAACAACTGATCTTTTCTTTCCTTTTGAGTAATTTTAGGCTTATACAAAAAAATGAGTGAAAGGTATTGAATTTCCATATATTCTCTCACCATTCTCCTCAAACTCCCCTATTTTTATCATCTTACATTACTGTGATGCATTTATTACAATTGACATACCAATATTGGTACATCATTAAGTAAAGTCTATATATTTTTTTCTTTTTGTGGAGAGGTTTTTACTATAGGGCGCGTGTGCTCACCAGAAAGACAGAGAGACAGAAAGCAAGAAATCACCCTCCAGAGGGGATGGCCACTCCGCAATCCCTTCTCCTCCATTCTCCTCTTGGGATCTTGGGCACGCACGCACACAAGCCCAGCGTGAGTTTAAGCCACCGGGTCCAGGACTCACTCACCCCACGGTCGACTACATAGGAGTTCAGCAACATAGCCATTATGCTAACTACTGGTCTCAGGTATCAATTTTTTATCAGACATATGTTTTGCAAATATTTTCTCCTATTAGTGACTTTTATTTTATTCTTTTAATTTTAAAGACAGTGTTTTTCACAGAACATGATTTTTTTTTTTTTTTGTAATTTGCTTGAGGGTGCATGAACTCACTGGAGACATTTGTGCATGTGTGCTCAAAAAACTAAAAAGGAGGAAGCACTGGAGGATAAAGGACTGTGGCATGACCATGCCCCATGGAAAATGCGCTCTTATGTTCCCTCTGCCTGTCCCTCTCTTTGTCTCTGGTGAGTGCACACACCCTTTGGCAAATTTAAAAAAAAAAAAAAAAGAATCTAATACACATTAATAAGGACCAAGAATTTAGTCTTGCTTGTATTAGGTTCTAGCTTTCTGCTCCGTGATGTTATATTTTCCTTTCAAGAGAGATTCCCAGAGGTGAGAGTAGTGCATGGGAAGTTGTGTGTACTCCAGCTTCGGTGTTTACTGCATGGTCCTCAACAGGCTGTCCCATAGCAGAGCAGCAATATTCTCTGACAATTTTCATTCTTCTCATCTCCACTAACTCTCACCTTAACCATTTCTCAAGATCATTCATTCTTGGCAAGAGAAAGCAGTTACTACATTACAGAAATAACTGAGAAACAACTTCCATTGCAATCCACCTTCAAACAAGGGACTGACAGATAATGTTCTTGACTACTGAGTTTCATCTCTTTTGCCAAATTGGAAAATAGACAGAAACGGGGGAAAATCCATCACCCAAAATAATCAGTAGGTGTCAGTAAGATCAGACCCCGGTACAGAATGAAGTCTGACTATCTTGTCTTTCTGTACATGGAATAACTTCAACCTGTTGAAATTAAGAATCAAGTGAGCCCCAGAGTCACGCAGAAACATAATCCTGACAATCCGGGTCAGCTCTCATTTATCCTAGGTCTATTTTCTTTTGAACTCTCAACACCCAGACTGTTGTCATTACTTCTCAGGTGCATAAGCATCACATCCCTGTACAGATGTGAAGTGGTCATCATTTAATTCCACGCACTAATATTTGGGATCCATTGCCTGTCACTCTTCTGGCTAAGGAAACCTTGTTCTTTTCTGCCTTTACAGGGTATATGAACCAAGAACAGGCAACACCCCAGCTGCTCCTTGACCGAAGGTTAACTGATGGCATGTAGGAGGAGCAATGTTGCACATGGAAAATAAGAACTGGAGTCAAGGGCCAGCAGGTGTAATGGTTAAACTGCTGAGCTCCCATATGGCTAACCACGGTTGAGTCCTAGACCTGGTGGCTTGAAAATCACACCAAGGGGACTAGCAGATGGTATAATGGTTATGTCACTGGACTTCCACATAGTCAAATGCAGTTCGAGTCCCAGACCTGGTAGCTTAAAACTCATGCTGGGCACATGTGTGTGCATGCCCAAAATCCTGAGAGGAGTCTGGAGGAGAAGGGATTATAGTATGGCCATCCTCCCTGGGGGTTATTTCTCACTTTCTGTCTATCTCTCTTTGACAAGTACATGCACCCTATAGCAAAAATCTTCTCTTAAAAAATAAAAAGAAAGAAAGAAAGAAAGAAAGAGAGAGAGAGAGAGAGAAAGAGAAAGAAAGAAAAAAATGCCAAGTGCATGTGCATATGTGTTGTATGTTAAAACAGAAAGAAAAGTAGTCTGTTTAACAAATTATTCACAACTATTTGACATCATTCCCAATATACTAGCAGAGCTTTAGAGTTCAATTTTTTAAGATTTCTTTATTTTATTTTTTTATTATTATTTTTATTTAATTTGACTAGAGAGAGATAGAGAGAGAGAGGGAAAGTGAGAAAGCAAGTCACCAGGTCTGGAACTTAAACCACAGTCAGTCATATGGGAATCCAACACTCTAACCACAACCCCACCTGCCAGCTCCCTAGAGTTCAATTTAATCTCCTAACTGCCATCTAACTTTTAGATACCTATCATTAGCAAGTACTCCAAAATGAAAGCAAATATTTTATATAACTTATTATCTTGTTCAACATTATCCATAAAATAAAAACCTACAAATATCTTTTCTTTTCTTTCCTTTTTTTCTGTGAGAGAGATTTTAGCTATAGAGTGCATGTGCTTGCCAGAGAGAGAGACAGAAAGAAACCAACCCACAAGGAGTATGGCCATGCCACAATCCCTTCTCCTCCACTCTTCTCTCAAGATTTTGAGCATGCATGCACACACACCTGGCCTGAGTATGAAGCTACCAAGTCCAGGACTCAAATCATGGTTGACTACGTGGGAGTCCAGCGATGTAACCATTAAAAAAGTTTATTTTAAAAATTTAAAAAATTTTTTTAACAAAGACAAAGAGTAGAAGAAAATTGGTAATGTTTTAGACAAAAGCCATAGAATTCTATTTCACCAGTTCAGTCTCATAAACTCTCTCTTGTATTGAATTTGCAGTGTTACTGTGGTCTGATAATTCCATTTAAATCCTGGAAGTTAACATCCAACATTATTATTGATATTTCCAAACTTGTCCTTATCATTAAGTTGGGCTTTTTCTTGGTCATTTTTTGTTCTCTTATTTCTATCTGTCTAGTTGTCCTGGTATAGCACTCCCTTCAGAACTTCTCGAAGAGCTTTTCTAGTGTTGGTAACTCCGTTCACGTTTTGCTTATCTGATAATGTTTCAGGCTTTTCTTCCCATATGAAGGATAATCTGGCCAGATATAGTATTCTTGATTGAAATTGCTTTTCCCTTAACACTTGAAAATATTTTCCCATTCTTTCCTTGCTTATATTGTTTCCAATGAGAGGTCCAATGTTAACCTGATGGGATATCCTTTGAAAGTAACTTAACATTTCTCTCTTGACAAATTTAGAATCTTGTCTGTCTGTGGTTTTGGTCAATCTGGCTTTTCAGTTAAAGGGCCACCTCAGATGCACATGGATTCTCAGTTCAGTAGGTGTTGATCCAGAAGGAGCAAATGAAATATAATTAAACCATTAAAAATGAAACATAAGAACCAGCAGATGGCATAATGGTTATGTCACTTGACTTCCATGCATTCGAACATGGATAGAGTTCCAGACCCAGTGGCTTAAAACTCATGCCAAAAGCATGTGCATGCATACCCAAAATCCTGAGAGGAAAATGGAGAAGATGGGATTGTGGCATGGCCATCCCCCATGAGGGATGATTTCTTGCTTTCTGTTGCTCTGTCTCTAGAGAGTGCACTCTCTCCCCATAGCAAAGAACCCTCTAAAAAAAAAAAAAAAAAAAAAAAAAAAAAAAAGGAAAAAAAAAAGAAAAATTATGTCCTAGCTGAAATAGTCCACACTAAATGCTGTTGTGTGACAGTTTGAGCCTGCATGGGAAGCCCAGGTTCCTTTCCTAGCCCAGTCTAAAAACTGGGTGTGATAATGAGTACATGTAGTCCCAACTAGCAGGGAGGCTAAGGCAAGAGAACCACAATACAGTAAGAACTTGTTTTAGAAAATACCACACACACAAAAAAAAATTAAACATATGAATATTGTATTAATAAAGAATTTGTGAAATATAAACTAAGGGATTTTAATGTGTTAAGTGAGAAATCAGAGTAAATCAATTATTTCATGTGGTCATACAGTTTGCATTTTTAAAATGAGGATATATTGCAAATGGATAAGGATGGTTTAGTCTGGCTCCTTTACGGCCTATTTGATCATGTTTGAAGGTCACCAGGTAAACAACTTATGTTACTAGTTATACTCTGCTTCCCGTGCTTGTTATGTAATTATGACTCTGCTGTTCCATGCTACTGAATGTAACCATGTATGTGACAGTTTGGTATGTGGCAATGAGTCACTGTTGTCTGCCACCCTTTTTAGAGAAAGGAGCACCTGGTCCTCCCATTGCCCTGCTTTGTGCTGCCTAGCTCCGCCCTGTTGGCTAGCCCTGCTCGGCTCTGCCTTAGTTTAGCTTGGTAAGTCCTGAGGGCCTTGGCTTGGCTTGGCTTGGCTTGGTCTCAGTTCAACTTGGCTCAGTTCCATGCACTGTGAACTCCAAGAGGGAGGAAGGTGCTCTAGGAGCAAACGTTCTCCTTGCACATTACCAACTCTAAGAGGGAGGAAGGGCCTATAAGC
The DNA here is from genome assembly GCF_000334495.1 of Tupaia belangeri chinensis. NCBI lineage: Eukaryota > Metazoa > Chordata > Mammalia > Scandentia > Tupaiidae > Tupaia > Tupaia belangeri. Next base: position 520,956 of record NW_006160115.1, on the reverse strand, counting down.
ACACTATGGGCTTTGTGAGTCTAAGAGCTCTGTGAGCTCCCCACTAAACTCAGCCAATAAACAATATAACATCAGTGCCTCGTGTCTTCTTCCAACTCCCTGTGTCTCTGTGTTTCTGTCCCAGTAAGACTAAAACCAATCGCCTTGTCTGTCAGCCCTTGTCTATCAAACTCTCTTTTGTCAAATAAGGGGAATTCATCTTTCTCAGGATTCTTTCCTTCCTCAGTTGTCAAATAAGGGGGAATTCATCTTTCTCAGGATTCTTTCCTTCTTGGTTAACAGAGAGTGAAGAGCTTCTCCTTCTGTGCCATCTCTTCTGTCACATACCAACCTTCCCTCAGGGACTTACTCATGGATTTGATGGAGTGGAGAGAGTTTTCTGTCTGAGGCTCTTTGAGCTTTCTCCACAGTCTAGATCTCCTCTAAGTGTCATCAGTCCCCTCTTCTCCCTCTCTGCCAGACCCCACTCATGCCCACCTAATCAATATTCAGCCCCGATCAACTGGGAGGTACTATTAGTCTTGTCATAAAGTGACACTGGGTGTCCCTAGACTTGGTGAGGTCTGGGAACCTTACAGGCTTTAGCTCTGAAGACCTGCCTCTGCCCACTAATCAAGAGGGCCTTTTGGAAATACCACATTTGGGAAGAGTAGAGATATCAGAGATATTTGGGCTATAAGAATTCTAACAAGTGATGGCATGGGTAACAAAAAGTCAAAACCCATTGTCCTTGGCTGTATGATTAAAATTTTCAAGGAAAAAAGTGAGGGACGGTTAGTTTCTCTGAAAAATATGGTGTCAAAGTAGCCCCAGGGAAATTGGCTCTTATGATCTTAACATGTTATCTCTCTAAAAAAATTCACAAAGAGGATGTAAAGGTTGTAAGTAAAAGTTTCTGATAATCTAATTGTTTTACTGTGTAGAAATTTCTATTTTCTATGTAGAAACTGATTGGTTTTCTGAACTGCAAAACCAAGCATTAAGCAGAACCAGAATGAACCAAAAGCAGGGAGATGTTTGACAGAATTGCATGCTAAGCAGCCAATGCAATGCACCCGAATTAAAGAGGTAACGCTGGTTGGTATAAAAGAAGCATAGACTCATGGAGAGCATGACCACCTAGTCCTTCCTGAGTCCTCCTTTTAGTTCTCGTCATTAAGTTGACATGCTTTAATTATTCTGTTAGTTTTTTTAGATTTTGTAAGAATGAAAGATAGATTGGTCTATTGATGGGATTATTCCATTCAGCACAGCATTGTACATGCTGATAAGCTACTGATATATGCTAAAAGTTAAAATTCTAACCAATATTAATATGCATAATTTTATTAATACATACAGGTTTACAAGCTTGATAGTTCCTCTGGGAGATATCAAATCCCCCAAGGTGAGGTACAGGCATTCAGGTAGCCCTATAATAAAGATACCAGAACTGGCTTTGGAGGGACCTCTGTATTGGGGACAAAAGACTAGAAAACTCCTGTCCAGGAACTTGGTAGGGTGAAAGTCTCAAGGCATGGGGTGGGATGAGTTAAAACTGGAGATCCTGGCTACCTTCTCCCTTCCTGTCTTCTTACATTCCCTGTTTCCTCTTTGGTTAAGCTTCTTCCTTTTGGACTCTCCCATTAGCTACACTCTCAGAGACTGGAATCAAGAGGTTTAGCCATAGAAATAAAAGTCTAAATCAAAAGTGCATTCCCTAGCTAAAGCTTTTGTATAGTCGATGAGGCAGATGCTTTGTAAAACCTCCAAACTGGGCTCTGGCCCCTGGCAGCACTCAGACACTCCTTATAGGATCTATGGGAGCTTAGGTCCTCTTCTCAGTGCAAGATGCCTCTGGCAGCACTCAGCCACTCCTTATAGGATCTGTGGGAGCTTAGGTCCTCTTCTCAGTGCAAGATCTCTCACAAATCATAACAGATCTAGAAAAGTTCTTAGATAACAAATTGGCAATTCACCTTAACCTTGGATTTCACTTTAAAAGTATCCAAGAATCACTAGTGGTAATCCTGAAAGCTGGGAACTTCTCTGAAGACAGAATCTGGAAACAGCCCAGATCAGAGCCTCTGCCTCAGAAACTCTTTTTCCATTGTGGGCGGCCTGGGGGCTGGACAGTGCTCATGACTGGCATCCTCATGTCCCCATACTGGGGCCTTGTCTTAAATCCATGCTGGCCTCTGAAATTGGGGATTGATGGGGTCTGAAGCCCCAATGGGTCCCCTTGGACATCTGGCAATCTCATTGGAAAGCCTTCGGTAACCCTTAAAGTGACTAATAAGAATTAAGGTTACTTTAAATAATTTCTATCTAAATCAGTGGTTAAAGTTGTTTCTAAAAGTACACTCATAAGAAAGGGAAATAGTAGCAAACAGGTTGGCTGACCATGTGTCAAAAAGAGAAAAAGAAAATTATGAGACCAAGCCAGGAGAGAGTTCTGTACCAGCAACTAGAATCCTGTTGTTGCCAGAGCTCCCTACCCTGTGCAACCATGTCAGCAGCAGACATGTTACACTCATCATGTAACCAGCATCAGGAAAAACACCCAACAGAGGCCAAGCCAGTCCCCTGGAGTCCAGGTTATAGGAACCTCCCTTTATGAGGACTTAGAAAGAGACTTTACTGAAGTTGAGACATGCCAAGGCTACCAATATCTGTTGGTACTAATCTGCATCTACATTGTACTGTGAGGTGTGGTGTAGATGAAGGAAGGTAATTCTTATGCTATCCAGGCCTTTCAAATAGAGATTTTGTCAAATATAGCATGATTGACAGACCGTCTAGGAGACTAGGATTAGTTCCAGGCATAAATTGAAAAACTGACAAAAAAAAATTCAGAGTCATTCAGTCATTAAAAATAATAAAAACCTGTCATTTATTACAAAGTATAAAAATATAGAAGATGTAATGCTAAGCGAGGCAAGACAAACTATGAAAGACAGACTTTGTATTTTCCCACTCAATATATACCAAATGTCTGCACTGTATGGCAGAAACTGAAAAGCTGTGAGGTAGTGATTGCTAACTTCCCTTCTCTCTCTCTACCTCCCTCTCTTTCTGTCTCTCCCCAGCAAGTGCACATGCCCTACAGCCTGACAGATAAGGGACTTATAACTAAAATATATAGGGAACTCAAGCAGTTTACCATCAAAAAAAATCCAATTATAAAGTGGGCAAAGAAGCTAAACAGACAACTTTTCAAGGAAAACATACTAATGGACAAAAGGCACAAGAAAAAATGTTCAAAGTGTTTTATCATATAGAAAATGCAGACTAAAATCACAATGAAGTATCATTTAATTCCAGTCAGAATGACTACGATTAAAAAAAAGAAGAAGAAGAAAGAAAGAAAGAATGACAAGTACTGGTGAGGCTGTGGTGAAAGGGGAATTCTCCTACACTGTTAATGGGAATGTGTATTAGTACAGCCACTGTGGAGAACAATATGGAGGTTCCTCAAAGACCTACAAATAGAACCACCATACAATCCAGTAATTCCACTTCTGGGTATTTACCCTAAGGACAGGAAAACACTCAGTCAGAAAGACACTTGTACATCCATGTTTATTGCATCATTATTCCCAATTGTCAAGACATGGAGTCAACCAAAGTGCCCAAGAACGAATGACTGGATTGAAAAAAATATGGCATATTTGCACTACGGAATCAGCCATTAAAAATAATGAACATCTGTCATTTAATACAAAGTGTACAAATCTAGGAGTTTTGATGCTAAGTGAAGCAAGATGGACTAGGAAAGACAGACTTTGTATGTTCCCACTCCATAGATAGCAAATGTCTGCACTTTATGGCAGAAATTGAAAAATTGGGAAAATATCACATCAGAGACAGCAAATGTGGATATCAGAGATGGTATAGGAGTGGTTGGACAACTGGGGATAGGAGGAAGGGAATCAGGAGAAAAAATAAAATTTAACAGACACAGGATGGAAAGTTATTGTATATGGTAATATATTTGGTTTGCTTAATATACAACTCATTTATGCTTTGAGATCCTACATCAGATGATTTAAAAGCATACAATGATTAAACACAAATTTTTAAAAATTAAATAAAATTTCAAAAAGATAATAACTGCAAAAAGAGAAAATAATGACCCTATGCAGTATTAAAGGGATTAATTCACCAAGAAGATATAACAAATATAAATATTCATGCACTCAACACTAGGGCCTTCATGTTAAAGAATGACTGCTAGATCTAAAGAGAGAAATAGACGGCAACACACTAATTGTTGTGGATTTCTATACCCCATTGTTATCACAGCACAGGTCACCTAGACAAAAAATAAACAAAGAGACACAGGGGCTAAATGATAACCATAAATCAAAAGGACCTGACAAACATTTATAGAGCATTTTACTCAAAAACTACAAAAACACATTTTTCTCAGCCTCACATGAAACATTCTCAAAGACTGATCACAGAGTAAGGCACAAGACAAGCATTTACAAATGTATGAGGGTAGAAATGTGTAGAAGTTCATAAATATATATAAAACATATTTGTAAGTATAAAAGTGTATAAATCTATCTAGCATCTTTTCTGACCACAGTGTAATTAAATTTGAAATCAGCAACAGAAAGAGCCTTGGAAAATACACAAAACATGGAAGCTAAACAATTTACCCATGAATGATTTCAAAATTTCTGAGAAAATGAAGACTGAAATTTTAAAATGTATTGCACCAGTGACAATGAACACACAGTTCTCCATAATCTTTGAGACACAGCAAAGAAAAACATTTATAACAAATAGTCCTCACAAGAAAAAAATAGAAAGATAACAAATAAGGCCATTTGATGGCATGGTGATTGAGGCAGCTGGATCCCACATGGCCAACAGTACAATTTGGGTCCTGGACCAGGCAGTTTGAAAAACATACCATGGCATAAGCAGGTATGCCCAAAATCCCAAAGAAAGAAAAAAATGAAGATGAAACCATCCTCCATAGGGGGTGCTTTTTCACTTTAAAAAAAGAAAAAGAGGGACTGGCAGGTGGTATGGTGGTTAAGGTGTTGGATTCCCACATGACTAACCAAAGTTCAAGTTCTGGATCTGGCCACTTGCTTTCTCACTTCCTCTCTCTCTCTCTCCTTTTTCCTCTTTGGCCAAATTAAAATAATAATAATTCTAAAAGAAGATGGCAAGTAAATAAGTTTTGAGACAATACTAATCTGAGAGGCTAATAAAGATAATAAACTTGTTTATGTTTCCTTGAAAGAGATGATATTGGAAAATACAGTTTTTTGTAATAATGTTTGTCTTAAAAGATAATATTCTGTTCTTCAGATAATGGAAGTTATTTTATTTTATTTAGATAAACTGAAAGTGCTTCAATATTGGAAAGCTTTTTTGATTTAAAACCTTTCAGGACTTATAACATACTACTTGTTAAATTTTAGGAGAATACACTAATTTTCCTATATCAGAATAAAGCTTCTAAAAAATAAATGCTTTCAGTAGCAGGTAGGAATGGCATTGCTTAATAAGCAGGATAAACATTTGGGGAGTGTTTTAACATATTTGTACTTGTTCATTGTGAAAAGCATACTTGACTAAAAATGTGTGTGGCTAAGAAACCACTTTTGTAGTTCAACTGTAGTTTTGTAGTTTTCTGTGTGCTTAGCTTATTGTATTCAATTATTATTGTACTTAAGCTAAAATAAGGATTAAAATTGTATTTAAAGAGATCACTGTTACTCTGTGGAACTGAACTTTTTGTGTGCCATTTGCAAACATTATGAATCAGTGCTTGGGAAATTTATGCTTTCTCAGCCTGTTAATAAAAGGAATAAAGTATGAAAAAAAATAACCTAATGATGCATCTCAAGGAACTTGAAAGCAATGACAACAAGTCTGAGAGTACTAGAAGAAAAAATTGTAAAGATTAGAGCAGAAATAAATAAAATTGAGAATTAAAAAAAAAGGAATCAATGAAACAAAAGTTTTGATTTTTTTTTTTTTTTTTGAGAAGATAAATAAAATTGACAGGCCAATTTTTAGACTAATCAAGAGAAGCAGTGAAAGGAACCAAGTAGGGACCAGCAGTTAGTGTAATGGCTATGTCACTGAACTTCCACGTAGTCGACCACGGTTCGTGTCCTGGACCGGGTGGCTTAAAACTCATGCCAGGCGCATGTGCGTGCATGCCCAAGATCCCGAGAGGAGAATGGAAGAGAAGGGATTGTGGCGTGGCCATCCCCCTGGGGGGTGATTTCTGACTTTCTGTCTCTCTGTCTCTCTCTGTCTGGTGAGCGCACATGCCCTATAGCAAAAACCTCTAAAAAAATAAAATAAAGAAAGAAAGGAACTAAGTAAATAAAATCCTAATAAAACCTGCAATATTATAACAGATATTACAGAAATGCAAAAGATCATAGCAGTATACTATGAGGAACTATATTCCAACATACTTGAAAGTCTAGAAGAGATAAACAAATTTCTGAATCCACACAATATACCTAGATTGGACCTGGAGAAAATAGAAAGCCTGACCAGACTAATAGCAAGCAATGAGATTAAAACAGTAATAGTCTTCAACAAGGAAAAATTCAACTCCTGCTCCTTGTGGCTTCACTTCAGAATTCTACAAAACTTTTAAGAAAAATAAATGCCGGAATCAGCAGATGGCATAATGATTTGAGTCCCGAATCCAGTGACTTAAAAACTCATGCCAGGTCCATATGTGTGCATGCCCAAGATCCTGAGAAGAGAAAGGATTGTGATGTGTATCCCCCCACCACCAGGGGTGATTTCTTCCTTTCTGTCTCATTGTCTCTATTTCTCTGGTGAGTGCATGAGCCCTATAGCAAAAATCTCTCTTAAGAAAAATTAACCCAAATTCTCCACAAACTATTTCTAAAGATCCAAAAAATCAAACCACAATGAGATATCACCTAGCCCCAGTCAGAATGACCTAGATTTAAAAAAAAAAAATGGTAAGTGCTGGCAAAGGTGTGGTGAAAGGGGAACTCTCTTACACTGCTGGTGGGAATGTACATTGGTCCGGTCACTGTGGAGAACAATTTGGAGATTCCTCAAATATCTACAAAGAGAATTATCATATGAGCCAGCAATCCCACTCCTTGGTATCTACCCAAAGGACAGAAGAACTCTTAATCAGAAAAATGTTTGCACATGGATATCTATTGTGGCATTATTCACAATTGCTAAGACATGGAACCAACCCAAATGCCCATGAACAGATGAATGGTTTGAAAAATTGTGGCATATATACTCTATGGAATACTACTCAGCCATAAAAAAACAAGACCGTGGGTTTTGAAAGAAATTGGATGAATATGGAAGATTTATTGCTGAGTGAAGCAAGCCAGGCTATGAAGGAGAGACATCGTATGTCTCCACTTAATATATACCGAGTGTCTGCACTCTATGACCAAAACTAAATGCCTAAAGGATACAGAAACACAGTAAATGGTTGTGAATACAAGATACAGTAAGGGAAGAGGAGGAGGGAAGGAGTAGAGTCTGAGGAAGGACATTAAGGAGAAAAATAGACTTAGCATTCATGGGACAAAGAAATGGGGTATTATCTGTTGAATATAACTTTATAGTATTATCAACTGAACTGGGGAAAAATGTACACATGTTGAAATATTCACTTTGCAAGCTAAATAATGGGAATGTATAAAAGAACTTGAAATAAAAGGAAATAAAAGATCCAAATGCAAGGAACCCTTCTGAAGTCATTCTATGAAGGCTCCATCACCTTCACACCAAAAGCAAACAAGGACATAACAAAAAATAAAACTACAGACCAATATACCCAAATGCATACAGATACAAAAATCTTTAAGAAAATATTATCAAATCAAATTCAACTTCACATTACAAATATTATACACCATGATAAAGAAAGCTTTATCCCAGGGATGCAAGGATGGTTCAATATACATAGTACAGTAAATGTAATACATCCCATTAACATAAGAAAATATAAAAACCATATGTTCATATCAATTGATGCAGTAAAGCATTTTATAAAACACAACCTCCCTTCATGAATAAGACTTTCAAGAAAATAGGTATAGAAGATGTGATTTCCCAACACAATGAAAGTAATATGTCAAACTCATAGATAATATTATATTGAATGGTGAGAAATTAAAAGCTGTCCCATTAAAAACTGGGACAAGACAACGTTGTCAACTCTCTCCACTCCTATTCAACATAGTAATCCTTAGCCAATCAAGCAAGAGTGTAAAATAAAAGTCATTCAAAAAGGAAAAGAAGAAGTGGAATTGTCTCTATTCATAGATGGCATAATTATTTACACAAAAAATGCAAAGGAATTTACAAAAAAAATCTAAAATGATAGGATATAAAATCAATATACAAAAATATATAACATTTGTATACACTAACAATAAACAGAATGAGACAGAATTGAAGAGAGTAATTCCATTTACGATAGCCACAAAAAGAGAACTATTCTCAGAGCA
>NW_006160115.1:508269-512462 GCF_000334495.1 Tupaia belangeri chinensis | reverse complement strand
TCAAGGTCTGCGGGAGAATTATCCTGTCCCCACACCATTGCTAGCATTTCCTAGGCTGCTCAAAGCTGGCTGCAGGTGAAGTCAGTTCCCCTTGGCACCTTGAGAAATACAACACTCTGGGGTTAAAGGCCATTAAACACAGATTCTATACACAATAGCACTATTAGTTTCTTTTATAAGTCACATACTGTTCTTCCACCCTCTATAGTAAAACATTAACCATCTCTAGATGTCCTAAAGAATATTTTTAAGTTATTTCCAGAATCACCTGGCACCATACCAGGACTGTTCCATGCCATAAAATATCGAGAGTTTCCATTAAGTCTGAAAAGGATAATACTGGAAGATAATGTACTTACTTGAACTTCTAACACTTTAGCTCACACCCAATTGCAATCAGGAAGGCAGTTTTGAGCAACCTGGAGCTCTCTCACTTAATATCTCCTATAATAAAGCTTTCCTTTTTTACAAGCCACATTATCAGAGGTTGATGGCTTTTGTGTGGCTAGTGAATGATTCCCAATCTGTACCTAGATTAGTTCTACAACATAGGAAGAACACCAGCAGAAGTTCAACTTTGTGAGTGAAGCACCCATTTTTATTTGAAATCTATGTCAGGCACTAAACTCAGTGAGATTGTACCACCAGCACTGAGCAGAGACCAACCCTGTTACCACGGGTTTCATATATTCACTCTATAGAAAATGATATTAAAAGTAAAGAGCACTGTGCCTAAGCCCAAGTGATGAAAATGCTCTAGAGACACCTCAGGCAGTGGTGGGAACATCTCTGATAAGTTTGTCTTGAGCCAACTGAATAGGGCACAGATTGCCCTATGCACTGTAACAAGTCCTCCTCCTGACCAAACACTAGCCTGGCCCTCTGAACTTTTTCTCAGCTACACCCCAACCTTGACCAATAAGTACTTGAGCAAATACTAAAACAGTTTCGAACAGTTCAAGGTCACATCCCTTGATGACATTAACCCCATAATGTGCCTGCCTGAAAAAACACAAGGCCACCCAAAGAATTTGTTCTCTGTTACAGTCAACACCTAAAGACAGGGCTCCTATCACACAGCCTCTGTGGGGAGTAGGGTCTAACTTGGGTAAGCCCCAGTTAGCAAACCCAGGTGACTAAAAATATTGACACCTCCTTTCTGATCTGTAATTTTTCCCTTTCATGACCTTTACTCTCTTCCTGCCCTCTTATTTTCTGTATAAAACACAAAGTCAACTGTACACAAATTTGAGGACAGGTCAGATTGAGCTCACTCTTTCATAAAGCAATGCTACATTATTGACTAAGTTCTGTCCACTCGGGGCTGGAAAGTGCCATGGTGGTTAAGGGTGCTGGACTCCCACATGTCTAACTGCTGTTTAAGTCCTGAGCCTGGTGGCTTGCTTTCTCACTTTCCCTCCCTCGCTCACTCTATCTCTCTCTGGTCAAATTAAAATAGATAAATAAATAAAGTTAAATGAAATCATTCTTAAAAAAAAAAAAACTGTTCTCTCTACTTCAATATTGACTTTATCAATAGTTTCGGCCTTTCATGATTCTACAGCTTCAGAGACTGGTGAAAACAAAGATAAACCAATAAGACATTTATTTCTGGGGTCTTGTACTATTGAGCAGCAAGTCACGTACTTAGGGTTTAAAAATGTTATTAATTTTGGGACCAGCAGTTGGAATAATGTCTATGTTGCTGGACTCCCATGTAGTCAATCACAGTTCAAGTCCCGGACCAATGGCTTGCACTCACTCTGGGTATGTTTGCATGAGTGCCCAAGATCCCAAAAGGAGAATGGAGGAGAAGGGATTGCAGTATGGCCACCACACCTGGGGGGTGATTTCTCACTTTCTGTCTCTCTGTCTCTCTCCGTCATTCTGGCGAGCACACACCCCCTATAACAACAACAACAACAAAAAAAAGCTATCAATTTCATACAGACTCTGTGATAAGTGAAAAATGAACATTTCTACTTAAAATATTAGCTAAATTATCTACTTCAGGAAACAGGAAAAAGACTCTGCAACTATAATTCTGTCCCGTAGAGCCTTTCTTTTTTTTTAACTTTATTTATTCATTCATTTATTTATTTTAACTTGACCAGAGAGGGACAGAGTGAGAGAGAGAGAAGAGAAGCTGCCAGGTCCAGAACTCAAACCACGATTGGCCATGTGGGAGCCCAGTGCCCTTAACCACCATGCCAACTGCCAATCCCATTAGAGCCTTTCTATTTAGAAACCATGCTTGTTTGATCTTCATGTATATAAATGTGAGAAAAAATATAAAATACTTAATTTTCCTTGGTGCCAAAAAGTGATAGAGACCTACCCTACACCCCACTACCCTTTTTCTAGAGCCTTTCTTGAAAAAGTTTGTTTCTGTAAATCTTTCTTCAGGCTCTTTGATATGTGATTTTAATTTTTTGACAGATTTTTCCTGTGGGGCATGTGCACTCTCCAGAGAAACAGAGAGAGACAAAGACACAGAAAGTGATAAATCACCACCCAGAGGAGATGGGCAAGTCATTTTCCTCTAGGGATTTTGGGAATGCACGCACATACAACCAGTGTGAGTTTTAAGCTGCCAGGACTGGGACTCGAACCGTGGTCAACCATGTGGGAGTCCGGTGATGTAACCATTATGTCATCTGCTGGTCCTTGCATGTAATTTTTTTCTTTTTATCATTATTATTCATACATTGAATCACTGTACATCATTTAGATTGTGAAGACACTTTACCCAACATGATATACACCTCAGTCCAGCCCAGTTCAGACCACCATACACATTCTCATAATAGATAATAAACCTTATGTTGTCCCACAACTGTCTTACCTCTCCATTTTCCTCCCCAGATTTCCTATGCTCTTCCCTTCCCACACTCTCTTTCCACTTTGTCTCTAGTGTCTATTACAATTTTTAATACTTTCATGTTCTCCAGTCTTTCAGTCTCTATCATAGCATGAGGATGGTCAGTATATGTTAAGTGGAGACATACAATGTCTCTCTTTCATAGCCTGACTTGCTTCATTCAGCAACAAATATTACATATTTGTCCACTTTCTATCAAATTCCAGGGCCTTGTTGTTTTTTATGGATGAATAGCATTCCATGAAGTATATGTGCCACAATTTTTCAATCCATTCATCTGTTTGTGGACATTTGAGTTGGTTCCATGTCTTAGCAATCATGAATAAGTCTACAATGAATATAGATGTGTAAGCACTTTTCCAACTGAGTGCTCTCCTGTCCTTTGGGTAGATATCCAGGAGTGGAATTGCTAGATCATGTGGTAGTTCTATTTGAAGGTCTTTGAGGAACTGCCATATCGTTCTCCACAGTGGCTGGACCAATTTACATTCCCACCAACAGTGTAGGAGGAATCCCCTTTCACCACATTCCCTGCAGCACTTATCATTATTTTTTTTTTAATCTTTGCCATTCTGACTGGGGTTAGGTGGTATCTCATTGTGGTTTTGATCTGTTTCTACTTTACAATGAGGGATACTGAGCATTTTTTCATATGCTTTTTCGCTATTCGTATATCTTCCTTAGAGAGTTGTTTATTCAGCTCATTTTCCCATCTTTTAATTGGGTTAATCATTTTCTTCTGGGTAAGCCACTTGAGTTCCCTGTGTATTCTGGTTATCAGTCCCTTATCTGAGGCATAGTTAACAAAAATTCTCTCCCATTGCGAGGGTTGTCTATTTACACTAATTACAGTGTCCTTTGCTGTGCAGAAACTCCTTAATCTGATGTAATCCCACCTGTCTATTGGGGGGATTATTGCCTGTGCTTTGGGGGTCTTGCTTTAGAAGTTTTTGCCTACCCCAATGTCTCCCAGAGTTTCCCCAGTGTTTTCCACCAGTAGTTTTATAGTTTGTTATCTTAGGTTTAGATCTTTGATCCACTTTGAGTTGATTTTTATTAATGGTGACAGATAGGATTTCAGATTCATCTTTGTGCAGGTGGATACCCAGTTTTTCCAACACCATTTGCTAAAGAGGTTTTCCTTTTCCCACTGGATTGACTGGTACACTTTGTCAAAGATCAGTTGGCTGTACAGTTTGGGGTTTATTTCTGGAGTTTCTACTCTGTTCTATTGGTCCTCATGTCTATTTTTGTGCCAATACCAGGCTGTTTTGATTATCACAGCTTTGTAATATATTTTGGAGTCAGGAAG